>NW_026848138.1:1573586-1799981 GCF_030411735.1 Phialemonium atrogriseum
CCCCCCGTGGTCGTCGGGTTTCCTTTTTGTCACTTTGACTCTTTTTTCTCACTCTGCTCTCGCCCTCTACCTCTGTCCCTCTCCTTGGTGGCTTGCTTTTTTCCTTCCCCCGTTCATTAGTTCTCTGGGGCTCGAGTGGCTCGAGTACGACCCTGGGCTGCCAAATCCGCTTTGGGCCCCAGCACTGAATCTGCAATCTTCTTCCAAAAGGGAGAAAGGCCATGTGTGCCTGTGTCAATGTAGGTACATACCTGGTCGCTTTTCCTCTTTCTGATAGCGTGGGCAAGCATGGATCATGGGAAATACTACTTAAGTCCCATTTGCATACACTCGGTATGCCATGCTGTTTCCCGACTCCACATTTTGCTTCTGCACACCATTCCTCTCTCACCCCCCCCTCCCTGGGCCTCCCCCCCCCTTGTCTCTGGCAAGTCTTTCTTCTCTTGTATGGCCCAGTAGCGACGGCCGTCATTGTTCTTAGTATCCCATTCTTAAGGCCCGGTCCCATCCTGGTATATGCTCCCTCTGCTCCCTGGACCCCGGTTCCTGTCCCCCACCAACCTCAACTGCCTCCTCTGACCGTCCTTGTACTTCAAGCTTTTTATTTCCCTTCTGCATTCTATTATCAATCTGCACCTGCGCATCTTCCCGACCCTGTCCGTCCCTGTTCCCTGTCCGTTGCCTCTTCTCTCTTCCCGCTTGCCGCAGGAGAAGATGACTATGGAAAAGCCCTTCTCTTCTCCTGTCCAGATCCAGAGCAAACTAGTTTGACTGACGTATTCACCCGCCGGCGCTCCATTCTCTACCTTATCAACTCGTCTCATCTCCGTTCATTGGTGGGCGAGTGCTTCAGAGGCACCAATCATGTTGATACCTGCATTCAACACGCGAGCCACGCCTTCTTGAATCTGAGCAGTCTTTTGTTCAGCGTCGCCAGATTCTGCTTACTCCTTCTCTCTCTCTTCTTCTCTATATCTCTTCTCTACTCTCTACTCTCTTTAACCGGCCACCCGAACGCCATCCATCTGCCCTTGGACACGCCTTCTTCTGTCCTTGAATGCGCCTTCCTCTGTCCTTGAATACGCCTTCCTCTGTCTTTGGATCCGTCTTCACCCATCGTTCAGAATTCCCGAGCTCCGTACACCTTGTACCAGGGCCACGCAACCTCTAGGTCTCGTGCTGCAACAACGGCTTCCTGTCTCGCTCATTCTCTTTCTTGAGCAACCTGTTCTGATCCAGCCGCTCGAGGGCTTGTTGGGAGCAAACCTGGGTCCCGGAGGTACAGCTGAAGGGACTTAAGAGAAGGCCGGCACGTCAAGACAGCTTCTCGAACTTAAAAACTCCCGAGAGGTCACAAAAGTTTGACCTCGGACGTCCGCCAAAACTCTCAAGAGACGTCGGCCACGGCAGAAGGCGAACCCAAAGGGAGCAGAGACACGAGTGAAGGGGAAAAAGGAAATAAAGAAAGGACCAGAAAAGAGGACTAGGCGCGTGTGGCATGCGCTCATGATATCAACACCCTTCTACGCAAAGCCGGCGAGACACCGTCACCGTGGATATCGCCTCGCTTCTCAAGGCCTCTGACTCAAATGAGTCCTCCGCGTCTGCTACCCAGCGCACGTCATCACCGTCCATTCCGACCACCACGGCAACGTCAGCGGGCCCCGCGGTCCGACCATCAGTCTACGCCGCCCTGCCGGGTTTGCCGGGTTTCCAGAGTGTCGGCGTAGGGGCCTTTCCCGGCGCGAGGCGTACTATGCCGCCGCACAGCTCCGATTCGCCAGCCAAGAAGCAAAGCAAATGGTCAGCCGAGGAAGACTCGCTGATCATAGAGCTCCGAGGCAGCGGGATGAAGTGGGACGATATCTCGAAGCGCCTCCCAGGCCGGAGCCCGATCAGTTGCCGGCTTCATTACCAGAACTATCTCGAGAGGCGGAGCGAGTGGGACGAAGAGCGCAAGAACAAGCTTGCGCGGCTGTACGAAAGGTAAAAAAGACCCTAACAATCCATGCTGTTATTTCCCCAGGGACAGGTCGACGTCTGTCGTAGAATAGGGGCAGCCTGTTTAAATTACTCCCAAGGGCTTTTGGCTGACTCGTCCGTGCTTAGGTTCAAACCGGAAATGTGGGCCAAGGTAGCCGAAGAAATGCAGGTACCATGGCGAGCCGCGGAAGCCATGCACTGGCAGCTCGGCGAATCCGAGATGGCGCGGCGTGCGGGTGTGGTTCCCTTCTCTCTAGCGGCTGGGGGCGGAGACATGCCGCCACAAGTCCATCATCGAGCATCACCCTCGAGAGGGCACGCGCACTCGCATTCGCAGGGCAGCATGCCGCGTGAGATTTCGGGAATTCCGTCCCCGCGGTACAACAGGGGTCCGGGTCTCGGCACCGCCCACACCCCTGTTCCCGTGTCAATCCCTCCACCCCTGCCAGCGGGACGGGGTTTAGCCGCCCGGCACGAGAGCTTGCCTCCGAGACACTTGGGACAGTCGGACCCACACGAAGGCACCGGCTACGGCCATCCGGGGTTCGGGCTGGCGCCGATTCACACCGCCGCACAAGGTCGCGGGGGGTTGCTGCCCAGCGTCGCCGAGCTCACCACGGGAGTGAGCCCATACAGCACGCCTGCCTACTCGGCCGGCGTCGCCAGCGCGAGCCCAGTTCACAGTGGAACTGCCAGTCCCGGACCTCCGCTGCCCTCGCTCTACTCCTATCCACCACTCGAGCCCGTCGGGGCGAAACGACCGGCCAGCCCGGAGATCCCTCCTCGAGAGGCGAGCCGCCGCCGACATCTCGACCCGCGACTGGACGGAGGCGGCCCCTCGGGATCACGGCGTTCGACGTGACAAAACATCAATTGTCAGGGGACACAAGACGCGAATGACCAGCCGTGCTAGGGAAAACTGATTCCAAGAGTCGAGGTGGCGGTTTTCCAAAATAACCACAACATGATGGTGCTTCACTTGTTTCTCTTTTTGTTTCCCCTTTGACTGGGGAAGCCGGTCATCACGGAGCAAGCATTGAATTTCCTCCCTTATTTTCTATTCTGTCTACATTTTTAATCGTCTTTTTTGATCATCATCATCTGATAAAAGGTTCCTCACGACGACGACGCAAATGCATGATGCATCGGAGCTCGGGGTAAAGGGGGGGCGCGGGGGGGGGACAAATGACACAAATACCCAAATGCCTATACGTACTAGTGGTTCTCTTAATATCGAAGCGGCATATGCATTAGGCGATGGTACGAGAATTACGGTTTGTTAACTCACTGCTGCTTTATGCTTGTTCCAACATGGGTGGGACCTGGTGTTATTGTTGAGGCTGGCGATCTGGAGACGGGGGGCGGTGGAAGTATTGCAACAACTTGCTATATTGTCTTCTATCGTGTCTTTTGGGGTAAATCAGCACGGCGCCAACGGAGAGCCGGAAATAAATAAAAAGAGGGAGAGAGAAAAGAAGGAGAGAAAAAAGGCCAGGAGTTAGAAGGAAAGCTCGAAAAGTTCATTGATGGGAAGGCTGCAAGTTAAGGGACTGTGAAAACGGCTTGGAGTGAGTGGAAAGGGCAATCTTGTCGAGCCGTTTAGCGTTGCTTTATTATGTTTGTCACGATAGAGCCAACTTAGACCAAGTCGAGCTTCGAAACGCGCATACTGCACACACACACACACACACACACACACACACACAAAGCATACTGGTTTGATATCCCTCAACTAAAGACCACGAGGTAGTCCAGCTATCCTCACGATGTACCATTCGCAGCTATCACCCACCAGTTGTCCCTCTCGTACCCACTAGAGAGGACTTCGCCGCCAACAGCTCGGACGTCTTCCTCGAGCTCGCCTTTCCGGTACAGATGGTAATACCGCTGGAATGTCTGGTCGGCGGGCTGGTCATCGTCTACCACGGCCGCGGACCCCTCCCGGAGGGGTTTGCCGCCGCCGGCTGCGCCCCTCCGAGGGTCGTTCTTCTTCATGACCCACGGCACCAGCAGGTCCTGCTCGCCGCCCTCGTCCCACCCCCTGCGGCTGGAGGCCTGCTCCAGGGCCCAGACGTAGACGAGCACCCTGCCGCCGCCGCCGCCGCCGCCGCTCCGGGGCCTGACGCACCTCAGCAGCTGCCGCACCCCGTCCTGCCTCCTCTCCCTCGTCGACAGGTGGTGGATGACAGCCACGCAGATGGCAAAGTCGGCCGCCCCCTCCCGAAACGGCAGCGCCAGCCCATCCGCGACGAGAACCTCGGGCGCCACCGCCATGCTCCTGCTCCCCGATCCATCCCCCGACAGCTCCCTTCCCCGCCCCCGAGCCAGCCCCACCAGCGCGGCGCTGCGGTCGGAGCCAACCATGAAGAATTCCCCCGCACCACCACCACCACCACCATCGCCGCCGCAGACGGCGGTCAGGTACTTGCCGTTGCCGCAGCCGACGTCGAGACCCACGGACCCGGGCGCCTGCGAGCGCAGGAACTCGGTCACCAGCGGCCAGGGCTTGTGGCGCGTGGCCGAGAAGTGCGGCGCGATGGCCTCGTAGACGCCGTGTACGTGCTCGCGCTCGTAGGCCTCGGCTGCGGATGATGCGTCTGGTTCTTGTTGTTGTTGATGATGTTGGTCCATTGGTTGGTTTGCTGGTGGTGGTGGTGGTGGTGGTCCAAGGCTTCCGTCGTCATCCTTCCTGCCTGGTGGCACGTCGGCCATGTGCGATGGTCTCGGCCCGGCGGCGACGGTGTTTGTGACGGGCAGGTCGGGTGCTGCTGCTGCTGCTGCTGCTGCTGCTGCTGATGCTGCTGCTGCTGCTGCTGCTGATGCTGCTGCTGCTGCTGCTGCATGGGGGTGTGCCGAGCCCCTGCTGGTGCGCCCGACCTCAGCGGTGGTGGTGGTGGTGGTGGTAGTGGTGCATGCAACTGAGAGTGGTGCGTCTGCAGGCCCGGCTGGGCTTCGGCCCCCATTAGGCTGCGGCCTCGAGAGCTCCCTGACCGCCGTTTCGGATGCGGGCTGTGAGGGTGTCATGCCCCTTTGCCCCTTCACCGTTCTTATTTCCTTTGCCTTTTTTTCTTTCGGCCACGGATTAGGCAGGATGAAAGGGCGGACTTGGGCCTATAACGGCAACTAGCGGTGTTTATGATAGGTTATGCAACGTTATGTGTGTGTGATAACTAGATATGTTTGCGGTAGGCCGTTTGAACCTTTTTTTCTTTCAGGGTTGGGTTGGCGATGGTGTTTGTCTAACTTTTGTCCCCTCTTTTTCCCTCATGAAGAACTGGCGGGGCTTGAGAGCGTTGCGCCCGCCAAAACGCTGCTGAACTCGAGTCTGACCAAGTCAACGGTTACACTCTTCTGTTATTTTTCTCTTTATCGGAAAGGCAAATATAGAGTCATGCCCCGTAGGATTTGTTGGCTTAGTTGCAATTTCTATCTCTGAAGGAACCCGCGGAAAGGAAGAATTTCAAGAATTACACAGTAAATCAGCCCTTACATAGCATAGCTGCTCCAGCATTAATTAGTTCAGCACAACTTCTAACGCTACTTCAACGCAAAAGTGCTTCCCAAATCAGGCCGAAAGGGCTCACAAGGTTGTTGAGTCTCGTTTACTTTTAAAATGACGTCTATTAGTCTACCCGAGCCACATCCTTGCCAACGCTCTCCTATTTCTTGCCCAGGTTGAGGGGGCTCTGGGCATCATAGACGTCGTTGGTGATGAGGTCCGAGTAGGTTACGCCTCCCTGCTTCAGCGTCGACTCCATCACCTCCATGATGGCTATGCTCTCGCTCCACGGCAGCGTGTCGCTCTGAACCTTGCCGTCCCGCAGACACCTCGCACACTCGTCGGCCTCCCAGAAAAAGCCGTGGCCCCAGTCCCGCTCCGGGTCCGTGGGGATGGGGCAGTCCACGACCTCGACCTTGCCGCCGCCATCCTTCTTGATGACCTTGTACTGCAGCGGCCTGTACGCGGGGCCCATGACCTGGATCTCGCCACCGGAGCCCTGGATCCTGATCGCGGGCCCTCCGCTGTTCAGGCCATCCACATCCGTGCCCACCCGCAGCGAGGTCAGGGCGATGCCCATGCTCTTGTGCTTGGGGAACTGCAGGATGATGCTCGTTGACTCGTCGGCGCCGGTGTGGTACTTGTTGATGGCAGCCACGACGTTGGGGGTCTCCTTGTCCTCCTCGGGCTGGACATGGTAGAGGGTCTGGAACAGCCAGGTCAACGAGTAGATTCCAAGATCCAGCAACGCGCCGCCTGCCAGGTCCATGTTGACCATCCGATGAGAATCGTCAAAGTCCACCTTCCCGTTAGGCAAGTTCCTGTTGAACGACAAGTCGGCTTTATTGGACATCAACGGTTAGCAAGATTGCAGACTGCCCAGAGCCGTGGCTTGTTTATTACATACCAATGACTCGATAAACAGTACCGACAGCGCCCGACTGAATCAACTCCCTCACCTTGATGCTCAGCGGGAAGTATCTAGTCCATACGGCCTCCATGAAGAAGAGGTTCTTGGCCTTGGCGACCTCGACCAGCTTACGGGCCTGGGAAACAGTCACGGTCAGGGCCTTCTCGCAGAGCACATTCTTGCCCGCTTGCAGTGCGAGCATGGCGTTCTGGAAGTGGTGGCTGTGGGGGGT
Organism: Phialemonium atrogriseum; assembly: GCF_030411735.1. Taxonomy (NCBI): domain Eukaryota; kingdom Fungi; phylum Ascomycota; class Sordariomycetes; order Cephalothecales; family Cephalothecaceae; genus Phialemonium; species Phialemonium atrogriseum. The sequence goes on from NW_026848138.1 coordinate 1,580,211, forward strand.
CGCCACATAGACGATGTCGACATCTGGATCAGCCACAAGCTCCGCGTACGATCCGTAAGTCTTCACCCCACTTGGTGCCTTGACCTTGGTGAGAAAGTCGACGGCCCTCTGCGGGTTGCTTGACGACCCCACGGCATACAGCTGGTGGCGCACGTCGTGAACATCACGCGCGGCCGGGTTTGTGAGGAGATCCTTGACGAACACTGTACGACGATATGAGCCTCCGATTCCGCGACGCTGATTGCTAAGAGCTTCCAGACGACTTACTCTCGGCGATCCATCCTGTCGCCATGATGCCCCACCTCAGGGTGTAGGGGGTGGAGGTTGCCATATTGCGCGGAGGTTAGAGAGTTAACCTTGGATGGGAGGATCAATCAATAGATGTCAAGGTCTAAATTGAATCTGTCCTTGGATCAGATATATATGGTTCTGGTTTACAGATCACCTTTAAATGTGCGATGTGTGGACGTCTTCTCCTTACGAGCTATCTTATAACCCCTCAACCCCTCCCTCAGAAAGGGGAAACATATACGTAATAATTTCGAGTCCAGTTTACCCGTCTTTTTTTTTTTTGGGACTATTCCTACAGCTTACCAATCCCAATTCCTGGATAAATTGCTTAAAACATACATCGTACAGTTTGAGGACTAGTAATTGGTCGATACTGCTCTCGATAGCCCGCTGGTGGGGGACAGGACCCAACGTCATACCTCTTTGAGCCCCGCAACCTCCGGCTCCGGGCACTTTGATTTGGACCTAGAACAGTCGGAGCCGTCGTAATATTGATCACCAGCGCTGATATCGATATCAAATCCGTGAACCACCCCTGCAGCGGTGTTAGGTACCAGGGACTACATCCCCTTTCGAGGTCGGATCGGAGAGGCACGACGGCTAGCTGCAAGTGCGGCGCAGTTCGGGAGACAGATATCACCGGCCCGGCAGACCCACGCTTGCGACCTCCGAGAGTCCAGACCGGCTTGATTCCGGTGTTAGGTTTCGGCCTCTCAGTCCCCGGCGGTTGTTATTTCCTAGACTATGCTTGCCTTGGTATTCTGAGAGTCCAGCAACTGAGACTATACACATAGACGACTCGTCGAGCAGGAAAGCCTCTTCCATCCGGCTATGACCTCAGGTCCACCAGTCGGTCAGGATGGCCACGAGACGGGTCTGCAGATGCCCCGGATGATGTATGGCACAGCCTGGAAGAAGGAGAGAACCGCCGAGCTCGTCTATCTAGCTATCAAATCTGGCTTCCGAGGCATCGACACCGCCGCCATGGGCAAACATTACCGAGAAGACTTGGCTGGCGAAGGTATACGGAGGGCAATCGGGGAGGGCATAGTGAGGCGTCAGGATATCTACGTCAGTTCTCCCCTGGTCATGGTCTCTCTCACGGCCCCATGCCCCTGACACTGCTTGAATCTCCTTCGTCCTGGTTCTGGCGTCTGAAAAGAGGAGGTAAAGGGGGTGAGAGAAACTCCCCCCTGAGGCAAGAGAGATGGCCATTGAACGTCACGAACCATATTTACGATATTTCGTTACTTTTGACCTAACTCGCACGTCACTCACCTCCCCCTTTGCCTCACAGATCCAAACAAAATTCACCCCAGTCGAGGACCCCCAGACCGCCGCCGACAGCCAAGTCCCCTACGATCCCACCTCCCCACTAGCCACCCAGATCCGCGACTCGGTCTCCTCGTCGCTCCGCAATCTCGCCACCATCCCGGGCAGCCCGGACCCGCCCTACCTCGACAGCCTAGTCCTGCACTCCCCGCTCCGCACCGCCGCCGCCACCCGCGCCGCCTGGCTCGCCCTGCAGCCCCTGGTCCCGCACACCATCCGCTCCCTGGGCATCAGCAACGTCGACGCCGCCATCCTCGAGGAGCTGTGGCCGCCCGCCCCTCCCGGGCAGCCACCACCACCACCCCTGCTGCCCCTCCCGTCCGTCGTCCAGAACCGCTTCCACAGGCGACAGGGCCGCTGGGACGAGCGGGTGCGGGCCTTCTGCCGGCGCAGCGCCGGCGGCGCCGCCACGTACCAGGCTTTCTGGATCCTCACGGCGAACCGGGAGCTCTGGCAGGAAGGGGGGGTTGCGGCCGGCGGTCCGGGTCCGGGTCCGGCCGAGTTCGTCGCGGCGGTGGCTCGCGGGGCCGGTGGCGGGGTGAGCACCGCGGCGGCGCTGTACGCGCTCGTGCTCGCGCTGGACGTGGCGGTGCTGGACGGGACGACGAGCGTGGAGCACATGGCTGAGGACCTGGGCGGCGTCGAGAGGGTCGCTGTGTGGCGGCGGACGGAGGCGGGCAGGGCGGTTTTTGACAAGTGTTTGGCGGCGTTTGAAGAGTGGATCTCGTCTGGGGCTCGTGGGTAATGAAGAACTTCATGTCTGTATGACAGAAGAGCGCCTTATTACTGTATGGCACTGTCGAGTTATTGTATATCCCGACGGGATCTGTCACTGCAGCGGTGTCTAATCGGATTGAGGGTCATTTTCTGGTTTCAACGCTCTTTAAGCTGCCATGCTGACTAGAACGATGTGTCTACTCTTATGCGAGATACTGCGTTTTTCAATCCGCGACCCGACCTAACTAAGCAGGGCGACGTCCGTAATGCGAAGAGGAGCTATTCTCCCAAGACCACCTCCTTAGGCCCCCTCAAGAACTCCGCGGTCGGAACGATTGTCATCACCCCTCCCCACAAATGCCTTACAGGTCATCATCCGAAAGAAGCTGCCGCACCCGACGATTCAGTAACTCTCCACCTTCAGTTTTCCTCGTCCCGGCGTGTGATCACCCTGCTTACACCCCAGTCAGCTCAATTCCAAACCATCATCCCCACCAGCCCCTCCCCCCCCGTTCAGTAGCCAGGACTCACCTCAGCCTTCCGCTTGCCCAGCACCGACTCGGGCGTGTTCTCTCGGTCCCTGGTCGCCTCGGAGTGGCAGCTGGCGTGGTAGACGCGCGGCCCCACCTTGACGGCGTCCATCCACACCCACTCCTGCGCCTCGTCCAGCCACTTCATCTCGAACTTCTCCTGGCAGATCGGGCACACGCTGTTGGTCTGCGGGTCGTCTGGTACCGCCATGTACTGCAGCTTGGGGCCCTTGGTCGCCGCCCCGCCACCGCCGCTGCCCGCCGCCCCCCCGGCGTCGTCGTCCGCCTGGGCTGACACGAATTCCGTGTCGATGGCCTCGCGCGACTTGACCCATTCCTGAAAGACGTGCCTGTCAGAAAATATTCGTTGAGGGGAAAACAACGGGGGTGGGTGAGAGTATGTGTATGCCTCTAGTCTTACCTTGTCGTCAACGTACCAGCTCCGGTGCTGGCCCCTCTTCTCCGCCTCGGCGATGAGCTGGTGGACTCGGAAATGCCAGTCCATGTGGGCCGTCTTTTTCCTGCGCCCCTCCTCGTCTGTCCTGAACCGCCTGCCGCACTGAGTACATGGCGGGCCGAGGTCCTCGTAGATTAGCGGGATCAGATGTGGGCGAAACCTATCCCGCGCGTTAGCCAGCGAGTCTCCCATGTGACAGCCAACCGCATGGTTGTAGATTCGTGATACTTACTGCTTGAGCGATGATGCCGTTAGCTGAATATCTCCGCTGTGCTCATCTCCCGGTTGCCGAACTGGAGCGCCCTTGGCGGAAGACAATAAACCCGAGAGGCCTTGGGGGAAGGAGCCCGGTGGTGGTGGTGGTGGCGCGTTCGCGGACGTCCCTGGAGGCGGCGGAGGCAGCAGGCCGGACTGCCTCAGCATCGCCATCAACGCCATCGGGTCTGCCGGGACGGCAGCTGCAGGCTTGGCCGGCTGCTGGGCGGGCGACCTTATGGCGGCGCCTAGAGTTGCCGGGGGTGGTGTCTGGGTCGGTTGTGGCGTCGAGAACTGCTGCGGAGTCGCAGGCTTCTTTGCGCCAGCCAGAAGAGTAGCCAGCGCCCCCTGCCCGAAGAGAGAGTCTAAGGACACAGGCGCCGGCGGCGCCGATACTGGCGGGGGCGGAGCTACTGCTACTGGTGCTATGGATGTAGGGGTGAGTGCCGGCGCTTGGGTATTAGGCACCCTGATGTTTACGGCAAGTTCAGAGACTTGAGTTTTAATAAGCACTAACTGGTCCTGATTCAAGTTTGAACGCTGGAGAAGACTCTGCAAGTCCAGCAATGCCCTCAGTCTTGTTTGTATACTAGCTTCAAGAGGTGCTTGTGCAAACTGAGCCTTGGTCGCAACGATCAGCTGCTGGATGTCATCATTCAACTTGTCTATGCTTATTCCTGGTTGCGGAGTACCGTAGACTTCCGGCGTTGAAGTCTGTGGGTAGGCAGGGGGCGCCGAGACCAGCGATGACACCGGTTGTGGAGTCGAACGAGAGGGTTGGGGCACCTGGATGCTCTGTTAGCCACTACACCGGTTTTTCCGGGAGGAGAGATATGCAACATACATTATTGGGGGGGATGGGATAGCCTTGTTGGATGGCGGCGGGATTTCCTAGTGGGGTTCCGTTCATTCCTGGGAAAGGAGGATGGCCATAGGGCCCTGCCTGCTGGGGACCTGACCGAGGGTCCGGCGGAGTTGGCGTCTCTCTGTACGGCATGGCCACGCGTCCTCTGCTGAGAAGCTGTTGCTGGCCTCGCAGGCTTTCCTGCTGAGCTTGAAGGGCTGTCGTCCGCGCCTTGATCAGCGCGTTTTCGATGGGCCGTACAACGTCCGGCGGAAACACCGGCCTGGTGTCGATAGAGCCGGGCACTGGCTCCTTCCACGTCTTCAGCATCTCATCCATTTTGCGCCGGGTCACATTGTCGACCGACGCGTAGGCATCCATGAACGTCTGATAGAGCTTCCGACCAAAGAACAGGGTGTACGGAGTCCCCACATTCTTGACTATGGAGTCGAGGACGTACAAGGCCGGCAGCTTTCTCTGAGGCGCAACCTGGGCAAAAGTTAGCAGTGCTATTCGGTTGGCGGAAGCCGAGTCAAGACTAGAGACTCGAATGCAAAGCAACAACGCCAGGACAGGACGCATCGCTTGGCATGCGGGAGATGCTGAATCACCTTTTTGATATGGTCCTGTAGGGCCTCCGAAATAGCAAGGGCGTGCTCCGTGTTCTCGCGGGCAACGACAGTCAAGTTCGTAATCTCATATCGAGAGTTCATGGTCAAGTCCTCCAAGGCATGACGATAGTCCTCTGCCACCTCGGCAGAATTCTCGCCGTAAGACATGATGGGCAGGCTATCAGAGCAGGCGAGGATGTCAAGTTTTCAGGGTTTGAGCAACAAGCTATCCAGCGAGCGGTTGCGAGGGGATCCTGGATGAGGCTGCACTAAGATGAGACAAACGGAACCGCCCAAATACCCCACTGCACAAAGGAGACCCCCGGCAACTACTCTCTCCCATATGGAGGACGGGTGGAGAAGGTTTTGTTCTTCCTCGGAGCAATGCCAGACAATGTCCTGTACGCCGTTTACCCCTCCACAGCCTAGCCCTCCAGGTTGTATCGATCTCTCACGAGCTCGACACCATCCGGGGCGAAGATTGTTCACAACTATCCGCCCCTGACCTGACTTGTCTAATATGTCCTTAGGGCGGCCAGAAATGACGAGCAGGTGAGTGAGAGATGAGGAATGGAAACCGAGCAAGGTGACTGTTGGGTGACGTCGCGTTGGGAGGTCGCGGTGGCTTGTCGAGATAGATGGTACGGCCGCACCCTCAGCGATACCTCTCCACTTTACGGGGCATAAAACAGGCGTCAGATATTATCTCAATGAGGTCGTCGAATGGAAGTGTCGCCGGAGTTGAAGTATTTGATGTCGTTGATTTGGGTGGGCAGAATTGGTTAACCAAGACCAGAGCATTCAGGGTGCTGGTGGCAGAAAACAAGACCAGGGAGAACATTACATAAGCAAGCAATATCCACGTGACTTTCATTTGGATACTTAGGTAATCCGTATGTACACCAATCACGGCCGTCGCTAATTTCTGTTCTTGTATGAATGAATGTATTTTCGTTCAAGCCTTTACGAGAACTCAGAAGTGACTACTAATTTTGTAGGGTATATCCATATCCGTTAACGCCAATCCCCAACTCCTTCTAATAATAAAAAACAGTGCCAGGCATCGCATCAGAAGCGAGACATGTGTGCTTCGCTATATCGGCTGCCACCGGTATAGGCAGGGTGCATCACCGTCGGGGGTCGCTGGACGTTCGGCATGATGGGGCTGGCGCGGTCGTCCCGGCCGCTGTCTCCGTGCTCGAGGTCGGCATCAGTCGGGTGCATGATGGGTTTGCTGATTTGGATCTTGGACCTCCGGAAGTTCTTGACGTTGAGCATCCTGGTCACCCGGCGGGCCGCAGAAATGTTTTCCTTCTGGCGAACCGAGGCGCTTCTCTGCGAGTATTCCTCGTAGATGTCGTCTTTTGCCGACGTGGGCTGCGCCAGGTTGCCGTCGCTCCGGATCTGGCGAGCGGTTATACCACCCTTGCCGTCCCGGAAGATAAGGGAGGACAGGATGTTGCTGAAGCCAAACGTGATGGCCAGGATACCGGAGGAGAGGACGAGGCGCCACAAAGGCATGCCGAAAATCTTCTTGCTGTAGGCTTCCTTGCCCTGGTCACTGATGAGCTGGCAGCCGAGCATGACCATGGCCAGACCGAGCCAGGCCAGCGAATGGGTGGGGCTCAAGACCGGCCAGTTTCTCTCAAAGTATCGCTTGAGTATGCCAATCATGTCGAGCTCGGAGATGATTAGGCAGAGCGCGATGGTGGACGCGAAAATGTGCGACACGGTGTCGAAGAAGGCGAAGCGATCCTCCAACCCAGACACGATGATCATGGCCCAGTTCGATGCCATGGTTGTGAGCAGGGTAATGATGGTGAGGAGGCGGAGAACCTGGAGGAAGATATGCCCGAATCCCCGAACACCGGGTTTTGCTCCCAGGTTGAACATTTTTAGTTTGCTGAAGAAGGTAATGTGGGTATTGGTGACTGGTACTAATATCCTTGTCAGTCATAATGGTACTACCCGGGCTAGAGCAGCTCCTTATACTTACGGGTTCCTGGTGATCTGATGCCGGCAGGGACTCTGGAATGAAATATATGTTGGGTTTGGTGGTGGCTTGCTAGTCTGACCTGCAGATATCTTGCTGGAAGGAAGGTGTTGAAGAGAGAGATCAATATTAGATCGAGAGAATATGAAAGGTTGACAGTCCAGTGTCTGGTAAGGGGTATGGTAGAAGTTATACAACGCAAAGGAAAGAAAAGTGAATTATGGACTCGATGGCATTGTACGCCGAACAATAGCGACCTTGTCAAAGACAATGGGAGTTCACGATGGGGTGGAGGGCGAGGACGTCTTATTATAGAACAATGGGGAGAGGACTCATTGTCCGGGACTGGGCACAATATCTCAATAGGGACTGGCGGGAGCTAACTAATTAGCTGAGGGACAAAGGAAACTCGCTCGGCACCTCTTTCACAGATTCCTGCATTGAGCGAATGTTTCGAGGAGCCGTTGGCCAATGGTTTGCTAGACGCCCTGGTTGTCTCATGCTACGGAGAAGGAGGGTCCAGAACCAGTTTGTTCAGGTCGACTGTGACTGGCGGTTTCAAGACCGCGTGTCCCTGATGGTGATTGAGGAAGGGAGCAGGTCGGCAGACGGAATGGGGTCATGGACAAGGTACAGTACATTCAGAGCATCTGGCGCGATGCGCTGGGCATGGATGTCGACCCGTTTGGCTTCCTTCGATTCGGCTTCTGACGACGATCCCCCGCTGGCAAAAGAACTGGCGTGTGGCGATCCAGAAGTCTAGCGGAGCCCAGGAACCCAGGCAGTGTCGCTGATTCCCCAGGGCGCGCATGAAGAGAGCTGCCGATCCTTTTCGTCCAATGACTCTGATGTGGCTTCCTTGGGTAGCGACAAGAAGCATTTAGCAGGTGGGAAGCCCAGACAATCCATTGATGGACGGGAATTGGTTCCTGCGGGCTGCACAGAGTCTCAACTTCCTCGCAGCTTCCATTGGCTAGCGGCTGACGACAACGGTTTCAGCTGGATTTAGCCTCAGCCCCTCCCGCGTGCCGCCGTCAGGTACCCACAGAACATGCACCAATATCTTCGTTCGCTACCTCCGTGCCTCAAGCTTCTCAAATGATGCGAAACTGCCCATTCCGGGCGATTTGGGTGGCTTTCACCACCACACCACCAATGCATCAGAATCATGCCTGCGTCCGGTTCGGAACCCAGCTCAGTGGAGCGGCACGCCCTGCCGCCTGTGAAGGCACTCTGAGCGGCCGGTTGGATTTCCGGGGATTGTACTGTACACACCTATCTTACCTGGCGAGGCCGACGGCCTAGAAGTCATGCGGTTAATATCATGATAGCTCCAAGGTGATCTCCAGAATCCAAACCGGGCTAGGAACAGCCCTTGAGGCCGACCTAATCTATATTCCATCGTGTGTCAACCTAGGCGTTGACCTGGTTGATGGCCCGTCCCTGGAATTTTGAGTGATCCATTTTCTCGTACCAGGAACGCAAAGACTGTGAAGGCGTCGTGGTGTTTGTGCGATTTGATTCTAGGCAGGGACTGCCCTGTAACCAAGCTGATCATTTGCGCTTCCCAATGCCAATAGCATTAGAATCCGAGAGCAGAGACGGTGTGGATGCTGAGTCGCCGATTAAGCGCAACTTTGACGTCAAGCGCCCAGGTGGTTTCCATGGCTGTCCTGAAATACGTAGGGTCTCAGGTGCCATGGAAACCACCCCACCTGACGTTCGTGACACCGACCCTGTCATCCAACGAATCCGGTCGACAGGCCGCATTCGTGACTTGTCTAGGTAAGGTAGTTTGTCGAATCTCCGTACCGTCGGTGTTTGACTCTAAGCCTCAGCCGGCGATTAGTCACTGCCACAGCACTTAAGCTAACCATTCCAGCTGAGAATTTGATTGGCTTCGGAGACCCCCTTAACAATTATCAGGGGTTTTCTCCCAGATTCCGCCTACAAATTTCTTTGTCGGCTTCCTCCAGAGTCCACAGCCAAAGAATCCAGTCGCGCTGTCCACTTCCGCAACTGGTGCCAACGATACCGCTTTCTCAAGCCACCGGCTTTCCTTTGTTTTCCTCTCTCTTTGTTCCCAATCAATTACCCCCAAAACCCGCCGTTCTAAAAATGGCTCGCGGCAACCAGCGCGATAAGGCCCGCGAGGCGAATCTCAAGAAGCAAGCCACCCAGGTAAGCAGGGCCTGGAACCGCCATTCCCGCAATACCCCTTCTCGCCCAACCAGAGCTACCTTGGCGCAGGCAGAGCGCTTGCTCGCCAATCGAGCGAACCTTTGGCATTGGCCATTCCTCGCGGAGACGTTTATCAAGGAAGGGAGGGAGAAAAACGAAAGAGGGACATGCTAACCCAGAACCCGTGCTTACCATTGAATAGAAAAAGGCAAACGGCAAGAGCGGAAGCGAGATGGCGCGCGACAAGGAGCTCGCGGCTGCCAAGATGAGGGAGAAGCAAGCAGCTGGTACGAGTCACACCACACAAACACACACCCGCCGAACGCCTGGCATGGGGTTTCTCGCGTTCCATAAACAGGAGACTGACCAACTTTGACAGCCGACGCCAAGAAGGCCGCCGAGGCTAACGGGAAGAAGTGAGGGGGACGGGTTGACAGCACCGGGAAACCGAATAATGTATGCAGCTTCCTCTCCGAGGTTGACTGAGTAACGAATATCACGACCGCGTTCTGTTCGGGGAGTTGGGGTCGGACGACGGGCTGGGTTTTCTCCGTCGCGTTTAGGACGGCTGTTCCGAGAGACGGCCAATTGCAACGCAATATATCTAGATATCCATACAGACTGTGCATCCTGTGCTCGTGACTGGCTCTCCGGGGGGGTTCTTTCTCGAGTGTAATCATCGCACCTGTCAGCGCCAATACCTCTCTTGACCTAAGACGACAGCCCAATACGTTTCCTCGGCGCAGGGCCAGTCTCACGGGGTCACTAGCGACTGGAGAAACTCTATAGATTTTCAATGTCGTTCTCGGCGGCTAGTTATCTCCCAAGAAAAGAAAAAGACCCGTACAAGGCCTCGGGTGCTTTATTCATGTCCTATTAAGATTGCATCCAGAATACGAACCAGTCATATATGTGCCTTGAAGCCGGAGATGGGCAGAGCCTAGCCCTCCCAAGCAAATCATCCAAGCATATGGCAACAAAGTGGTAAATCTACAAAAAATGGTATTCTTTCCCCGAAAAGTACCCGCCTGCCAAGAAACACAACCCTCTCGCCCCCAGCAACAAAAGACGGAATCACTTATGCGGCGCCGATCATGGTGGCGGGTATCGCGCCTGCGAAACCACCGAAGGCACCGTTCCCTTGTGCGACAGCGGGGAAGGAACCGACATTGCAGACGACGGCGCACGAGCAAGAGCCGTCTGGGTTGACGGTGCCCGTTCCAGTAGCGAAGCCGTTGCCATTGGTAGCGCCACCGGTTCCGACTGCGGGGGCAGCACCATTGCCGACGGTGCCCGTGACAGCAGCACCCTCGCCGGCAACGGCACCGTTGCCACCAGCCGGAGGAGGAGGAGGAGGAGGAGGAGGAGCGGCGGCACCGCCTCCGTTGCCGGTGATGGCGCCTCCGCTGCCCTGGCCGTTCTGGGCAATGGCCATGGACTGGAACAGTGCTTGCGTCTTCTCAGCGGTGGGGTTGATGGAGAAGGTCATGCCCTTGCCACAGTGACCGCCCTGCTTGCAGAAGAACCCTGATTATGGAATTAGTCACTGCTCAACTGGGGCAAGTATTTTCAGGGCGGGGGAAGCTTACAGAGGGGTGTGGAAACCATAACCTGCATGGCAACCTGCGGAGGCGGGTTGACGCTGTTGTTGGGGTTGGGCTGGAAGCTAGAGTCCATACCTCCCGCCAAGGGCTGGCAAGGAGTGTCGAAGGCGGATTGAGTGGCGGTGTGGTTGGCGCTCAGGAAGGTGAAGATGACCATATCTCCAATGTTGGCCGAGATCTGAGAGGGCGAGAAATTGAGACCAGCTGCCGGGCCGCCAACGGTGACAGTGTGGGTGGCTCCAGTGCCTCCAACAGTGCCGGTCGCGCCAGAGGGGACGGTAAGGGAGGCTCCGTTGCCGTTGTTGTTGCCGTTGTTATTGCCTGGTGGGGTTACAAGGCCAGTGTTGGCAGCACCGCCAGCAACGACGGTTTCGGTCACCGTGTTGACGATGGTCGTTGCGGAACCACCGCCAGGGTTAAACCAGACAATGATAACCTCGGAGACGGCGTTTTGCTGGAGACCAAATCCTCTGAAGCCAGCGTTGAAGATGTCGCTGGGGTTGCCAATCACCGAGTTCGCACCGACAATCGGGAGAGCCCGCGACTCCTTGGTCGAAAGCTCCCGAGGAGAGCTCTGATCCCGTTTTTGAGGATAGGCATTGTTGACGGACTTTGCCAACGCTAGAGGTGCCATGCACAGCGATAGAGCGGCGGTAACCTTCATCTTGTCGAACGGTTATCGGTTATCGGGGTAGGAGTGTTGACCGGGAAATGCTGTAGAGAATCCAACTATTGAAATGCCTGTTGCTTGAATGCTCTGGATGCCTTTGGCGAGTGCCTGCTCGTGAGAAGTGAAGACGTCTTAGAAGGATGAAGCGAAAGAAACCAAATGAGCGGATACAACACGAACACACGAACACGGGCGAAATAGAGATATGAAGGGGAAACAAGACTTCTTGAGAGGGTTCCTGGAGGGAACCCATTGCTTAAATCGAGCATGAAGACCCAAGGGCACGTCCAAGCCATGGGTCTGGCCCATCCATGGCTCTCAGGAGGGGATGACGAAACAACTCTGGACGGGGGTTGGCGCCAGGGTTCGGGGTAGCGCTTGTCCGATTAAGCAGTCCTCTGCCCATATGCGGCCTTCCCAGCGAAGTTGCTGGGGGGATAGACCTGGGCGTCGCGGCGCAGGAGGTTGGATGTGACAGAATCGTCTCGAGTCGTGTTTTGCATTTTGCTGAAATAGTAGCCGCTCAGACCCCAAGACAAGGGATGTACCGGAAATGCTGGCTAGCCGTGATTACTTGCGGACTCGCTTCTGGAGCAAACTGGACATTGTCAGAGGTCCCTAAAATTTGATATTGCGCGGCTGTGGACACTCAGCATGTTGTATGTACGAATGCAGTGATTTGTAAATCAGTTCGAACTATCGTGCAGTGTTTTTGACCTGTCCTCGTTGCGCCGTACGCAACAGTACATGTACACAACGTGGCTGCATGGCCGTCTGCGAGACTGCCAAAATTGGGGAAGGAGCCCTGAGATGCGCCCCTGAGGGTTCTCTGTTTAGCCATGCCCTATTTGGCAGAAGCCAAAGCGCACGCTTACGACCTTGGCAGAAAATCGGGCCTCGTCGGCGCCCAGGGTCCTGGCAATTAACGACGCCGTGCTTCCGTCCCGCCTCGGAGCATTTGGAGAAACAGCATCCAGCCTGCCCCGAAGCTTCTTTTTGTTCCTCTTGACTCCTTTACGCGGCCCATTAGGCGGGCCAAGCAATGCTGAAACGGCGAAGACGACCCCCCTTGCTCAGCTCCAGCTTGACACCCGCATCCGGACTCCAGACCCAGACAAGGAACAGGGCTGTGCCGTAGCATTTTTTGAGGCGATGGAACACAGGTCGTTACAGAATCGTCAGTTCGCGGTCGATCACGTAGCAGCCTCTTTTACAATGTGTACAGGCCATTTCTCCCCACCACCGACACCCCTGCTTGCCGCCTGCATCCGAGCTCAGCATTCCCCCCTATCCCCCCCCATTTTGACATGAGCCTCCCATCCTCTCATCTCACATCACCTTGATCGCTTCTGCCGAACGCCCCGGCGGCGGATCGCCAGCGTCAGGATTTAAAGTTTATCATCGGTGTTGATCTTCGTTTTGGAACTTTTCCTTTGTACCCCCAATTATTTTCACTCGCTCTCATTGGCCTTCCTCCTTGGCCTGTTGTTGCTGTTGCCCTTCGTAGAGTCCAGTGTAATATCCCGCGTAATACCAAGACATCAGGAGCTTTCTCAAACCCTCATCTCCCACTGCCTGTGTTAGTCACTTTCTAAGCGATAGGGGTAGCAGCAGTTGATCCGTGATCGCGATACTTGGCCAAGTGATGGCCAAGTAACCGGCGACGCTGGTGCGCTTCTTACCTGATCCTAGTATTGTCTGCGGACCGAGATTTGATGGCCCTGCATTCGTTGTATGCCCCCCTTGCACAGCCGTCGGGGCTCGATCCTGATAGGGATCATTATTGTCAGCGCAACCCTCTGGTCTGAGGCCAAGCTTTGTGATCGCCGTTGATGTTCCATCTCCGTGGAGGGCCTGCGGATGGAATCGATGGATGATTTACCTCGTGTACATCCGTGCCCTGCCCATTCTTGGGTGTTTCGTCGGCCTGGTCGACTTCGCCTTCCTCCATAGGCTGGCTTCCATCTCCCGTTTCAGGCTTGGCATTCTTTCGAGTTCTGAAACAATAGAATAGGTGAGGATCGCCAAGACCAAACGATGGGACACGATGGGACTCAGACGAGATGACTTACTTTGCTTGGGCTAGAATGTCATCGACCGCTGCGCCTCCTTTTGCGTGGATGCTATGGTATTTCTGGACCGGCACTTTAGCAACCTGAGCCACCGACCTGTGTGTGATGCGTAATCAGAGGCTGTGTGTTGTTGACACTAACCTTATACTCTTCCAATGCATCATTCCATGAGTCGATGAGGGCCGAGTCATCCCAGATGTCGTCGTGAGTTAGTTCGTCTCTCCTGGGCTCCATATTGGACATTCACGCTGTGTCGTATTTGGACCGATTTTTTTGGGGGGTGGGAAAAAATTAGGGAGGAAGAACAAGCCTCATTCCCGCACCCTCAAGTTGGTGTTGATGAGCACGACCATCTGGCACTTCAGAAGTGACCGTTTAACCCTTGTATGTACCTTTGTATATATTTTTCGCTATTACGGACTCAGGAGCTACAAGCTGCACCTTCCATCAGCTTGTTCTGAGAAAAGCGTCGCTCTTGTTTACGAGAGAACAAAATCAAAAAGAATGACGGGTGTATCTGCCAGTTTAGTGACGTACATAGGGTGGTCGTGTACAAAAGCCGTCGGGTATTTCCACGATGATTTCTTCAATCAACCCCCCTAACCTCGATCCGTCCATAAAAATTGGAATGGCCAACCCGGGAGTCAAACGTTGTGGGAACTTGAGCAAGGGCTCCTGTACTACCGGATCCGGAACGAGCAGCTGCAGGACCCTTCGCTGCAAAGGGGAACGAACTTCATATATGATAACCTATTCTCATGGTAACTCTAAACTGGTTCCGGAATCCCAGTCTCTGCGTCGCCCGGCCCAGATCCGGGCTGCCGGCCGTCAGACCCGTGTTCCGTGTCACCGAGTGGCGTCCGCAGACCGAAAGGATAGAACTCGAGATGTCTCGTGCCATACGGATTTTTTGGGCCCGATGACTGTTGATCCTGCCGATCGCGGATTGCCAACCTTCGATCGCTCAACAAACTCGTCTGACAGGGTGGGGATCCTGCCAGCTATCAACTCCATCATTGGGTTTCCTTAGTTCTAGAAGCAAACACCTGCAAGCTAAAGCTCTTGGAATAGAGATCTAGACTGAGTAAGTAGGCGGGGCAAAGGTGGGGTTGAGCAGCATACACGTGAGTGCCCGCGTTGCCGGCGGGCGCAACTTGCATATCTCCCATCGCAGAGGACACAAAAGAGAGAACACAAAAAGCTATATTCATACCTAGGTTCTTTCAATTGAAGTGGGATCGCATCCAAGTTGGGCTCTTCGATAAATCAGGACAACGTATTCGCTAAGCTTCTGAAGGCAGAGTGACCGGGTCGAGGACTCACCGAGAGAGCGAAAGTGACGCAGAGCCGAAAGTGAGAAGACATAGAGCATTGAGCTACGTTCTGTGTTGCACGGCGGCAAAATGCAGGTGAGCTCTGCCCTTCCTCGATCTTTTCACAGAGAACCAATTGCTTATCATGCTCTAGGAACACTACATTGGAATCGACGTGGGGACCGGCTCTGCTCGCGCTTGTATCATCGACTCAACGGGCGATATCAAGGCACTCGCGTCCGAGAACATCAAGCTCTGGCAGCCCACAGCTGGCCTTCACGGCACCCATTACGTATGGTGATGCCCCCCGCCCGCTATTGCAACTAGAGTTGCTAATAACGATATACAGGAGCAATCCACCTCAGATATCTGGCGATGCATCTGTATCTGTGTAAAGAAGGTGGTGGCAGAGTCCAAGGTAGACCCGACGAGCATCCGCGGGCTCGGCTTCGATGCGACTTGCTCCCTTGCTGTCTTCTCTCACGACACCGACGAGCCCATCCCGGTCACTGGACCCGATTTCAAGAATGACGGCAACGACAGAAATGTCATCCTCTGGCTGGACCACCGACCTCTTGCCGAAACGGAGAAGATCAACTCGACGAAACACAACCTCCTACGATACGTCGGCGGTACCATGAGCGTCGAGATGGAGATCCCCAAGGTTCTATGGCTGAAGAACAACATGCCCCCAGACCTGTTCGACCGCTGCAAGTTCTACGACTTGGCGGATGCGCTGACGCACATTGCAACGGGCAGCGAGACTAGAAGCTTCTGCAGCACCGTTTGTAAGCAAGGCTTCGTCCCGGTCGGCGTAGACGGCAGCGTCAAGGGGTGGCAGGAGGATTTCTACCACACCATTGGGCTTGGCGACCTTGTTAAGGACAACTTTAAACGAATGGGAGGAGTCGACGGGGTGGTGAGCCTTTTTCCTTATTGGTGTTCACCCTTGCGGCGTTATCAAATCCGGGGGCTCTCGTACAGGACAGCATGCTAACATAGATCAGAACGGTACCTACAAGAGCGCCGGCGAGCTCGTTGGGCCCCTGTCCGAGAAGTCCAGCAAGGAGCTCGGTCTTCCCGCCGGCATCGCCGTTGGAAGTGGTGTGATCGACGCCTATGCGGGCTGGGTTGGGACGGTCGGGGCTAAAGTAGCCCTGAGCGCAGATGATCTTGACGATTCGGTTGCTTCGAACGATGTCTCCCAGGCCTTTACCCGACTGGCTTCGGTTGCCGGTACGTCGACATGCCACCTCGCCATGTCGAAAGACGCGGTATTTGTGCCCGGCGTATGGGGCCCGTACAGAGACGTCCTGATGCCTGATTTCTGGATGGCTGAAGGGGGCCAGTCGGCTACGGGCGAGTTGATGCGGCACATGCTGGAAACGCACGCAGCATACCAGGAAACGATCAAAGAGGCCCAGGCTGCGGGGAAGAACATATATGACTTCCTGAACGATCACCTACGCGCCCTTGCCAAGGCGAACAAGTCGCCCTCGATCGCATACCTGGTCCGCCATTTCTTCTTTTACGGTGACCTCTGGGGAAACCGGTCACCAATCGCGGATCCGAATATGAAAGGAGCCGTGGTAGGACTCAGTAGCGACAAGACCAAGGACGGCATGGCGTTGCTGTACTACGTGACGATGGAGTTCATCGCGCTGCAGACGAGGCAGATCGTCGAGACGATGAACAAGGCCGGACACTCGATCCTGAGCATCTTCATGTCCGGCAGCCAGTGCCAGAACGAGATCCTGATGGATCTCATCGCCACGGCCTGCGACATGCCGGTTCTCATCCCGCGATATGTCCACGCTGCTGTGGTGCACGGAGCCGCCATGCTCGGCGCAAAGGCAGCCAGCGCGCGCGAGGATGGCTCGACGGAGCCGCTGTGGGACATCATGGACCGCATGAGCAAGCCAGGCAGGGTTGTCAGATCAAGCGCTACTCCTGGAGAGAAGAAGTTACTCGACACGAAGTACGAGGTCTTCTTGGACCAGTGTCGAACCCAGCGGGAGTACAGAAACAAGGTTGATGCGGCTATCAAGGAGTTCTCTTGGGTCGATGGGCTGGATGGAGCCGGGGCGCAAAATTAGATTTTGGAATGACCGTTTAGACACGAACTACAGCTTAATTATCTAATCAATGGGTACCAAGGATGGAATACCTCGCTACCTATATAATCGAACAATAGTAGGGATGCGCAATATGGGATAGAAATTGGTAAACTGGAAATACTGTAACTTCCATTATTGATGTGAATTGTGACAGTCTCCTGTACCTAGAGTCATCTCTGTGATTGGCTGCAGTTGCACCTGCTTGGTATCCACTCACTAAGGCTCGTTGCTGTGGTTCTCTCTGCCCGGCTGCCATTAGCTGCAGGTACACCGTACCTCCAAAAGCTTTCAGCCTTGCCTAAGCAACCGCAAATATCCTG
The DNA here is from genome assembly GCF_030411735.1 of Phialemonium atrogriseum. Lineage (NCBI taxonomy): Eukaryota > Fungi > Ascomycota > Sordariomycetes > Cephalothecales > Cephalothecaceae > Phialemonium > Phialemonium atrogriseum. Next base: position 1,597,518 of record NW_026848138.1, read on the forward strand.
CTCGATTGCCTGCGCCGACGCGCCCCTCGACGCGTTTTCGTCGCTTTATCTTAAAACCAACTTCGGGGCCTTAGCAACTATACTCCCCGATCCTCAAGAACAGGATGTCTGTCTTTGGCAAACCATTAGGCGGCGGGAGCCTATTTGGTGCTTCGACTGGCACACAGGGAGCCACCCCTACTTTGGGCGGAAGCGGTGCCTTTGGATCTCAAAACACGACAGCACAGCCGACCTTGGGTCAACAGCCGTCGGGCGGCGGCATCTTTGGCTCTACTGGCAACCAGCAGACGGCCGGAAGCACGACGAACCAGCCCCAAGCGACCGGCTCTCTTTTCGGCGGCTCACTTGCCCAGCAGCCCAAGCCGTCTCTGTTCGGGGGCAGCTTGAATACCGGCCAAGCACCTGCTGCCGGCAGCCTGTTTGGAGCCACAAACCCTCGACCTTTTCAGCCGACGGCCTCGCAACCTCAAACGAACATGGCCGCATCCACATCGACCCCTGCACCTGCTGGAGGCAGTGTCTTCGGCACCTTCCAGCCCACCACCCTTGGCTTGAATCAGCCCCTGGCTCAGAGCCAGGCGCAGGGCCAAGCCCAACCGAGCGGCGCCTACTTCGACAGCCTCTTAGCTAAGAGCAGGAAACAAGCCGAGGGGGAGTCGCCACTGGGGGAGCTTCCCGGCCTACAACTGGGCCTCGGGGATCTTCGCCAGAGGCTCAAGAAGCTTGGTCCTCGCGGCCATGATCGCCCGCTCGATGGCAAGGCCCACTACCTACTCGCCGCTTCCGGCGTTGACCCCGGAGCAGCCGTGAAGGATCTAGGCTCGCTCGGGATACATGGACGGACAGAGCGCCCCTCGCAAGGATTGGGGACCTCGGAGCTTGACATTGAGACATATCTCTCGAACCTTCAGACCAAGACGACATTGAGTATGATCGCCGATGGTCTCGAAAGATCCGTGCGGGACTTCGACGCGTTCTTAGAAGACAATGTCACCATGGAGTGGGAGGCTCAGCGGAAGCGTGTCTACCAACATTTCGGAATCAAGCCAAGGGAGGAGACATCTGGCGTGCCTTCGGGTAGCACTCCCGGAAGAGAGTCCCAGGGAGGGTTTGGACGCTCGCGTCGTAAATCTACCCAGCCAACATCTGGCGCTCGATCTACGCAGAAGGCCAGCACGTTTGGAAGATCATCCATGCACAAATCTGTCATTGGAACCCCTAGTAGGATTGGGCAGCATGCTCCCGAGTTCTCCGATGTCGAGGGCGGGACAGGCCCTGCCGGGTCTATCAGTGGTGCTGGATCCATGGACGATCGTTTTGTGCGTGAGAAGCAGGGAAGATTGGCTGAGAAGATCCATGCCCTCAACGACGCCCGGCAGTCGTCGCAGCCAACATATCTCTTCCGCGACCTTGCAGACCTCGCAGACAAGTCCGGAGACCCACATGCGCCTCATGTTGTCGATGCCTATCGTGCGATGATGGAGATTGTAGGGGAGAACCCGGAGAAAGACGAGGTGCCGCGAGAGCGACAGTATGCCAAGATGTACTTGGATCCCAGTGCGCAGTCCGCCAATGCTATAAACATGCGGAAGCAGATCCTGAGTGGCGCGAACCGGTTCTTGGAGAGGCAGTTCTTCAAGGAGATCGACTCGCTCATCGCCAAGTACCCCCAAGATGCCAACCTTGGCGGTCGTCCTGACGTGGTCAGCAAGATCAAGGCTTACGTCCGCCTTCGCATAGCCCGAAAGACGCTTGTCCCGGACAACACGGAGGGACTGCAGATGGTGAATGAAGAATACGTTTGGGCCATCGTGTTCTACCTTCTGAGGTCCGGCCACGTTAACGAGGCGGCACAATATGTCAACAACATACAGAACCACTTCCGGAGCATCGATCGGACTTTCCCCGGCTACATTAACAGCTATGCCTCAACCGAGGAGCGTCGGCTCAAGAGGCAGATGCAGGAACGGTGCAACAACGAATACGCACAGCGTGTTCGTAACGCGCCAGACAACTCGATGGATCCTTTCCGCATGGCCTGTTACAAGATCATAGGTCGCTGCGAAGTCAACAACCGCAGCCTGGAAGGGCTACACACGGATGTCAATGATTGGATCTGGCTGCAATTCAATCTGGCCCGAGAAGGAGACAAGTCGTCCGAACTTGCCAGCGAGATGTATGGCCTCAACGAGTTACAGGCGAGCATCAGGGAAATCGGCCTGAAGCACTTCCCCAAGACCACCACAGCGGAAGACAGCAGCGGCAGCTTTGGGATGTTCTTCTACCTCCAGATATTGTCGGGCATGTTTGAGCAGGCTATTGCATATATGTATCCGTTTTCATACGTGGATGCCGTCCATTTCGCGATTGCCCTAGAATACTACGGGTTGCTTCGGCCTGCGGACGCGGTCACGTCTGGAAACGACCTTCTTAGCCACAACACGCGGGGCCTGCCACAGATCAACTTTGGCCGGATGCTGGGCTACTACACCCGAGACTTCAGGGCTGCCGATGTCGGGGCCGCGGTGGACTATCTGATCCTTATCTGCCTGAATGCCGATGACAATACGGGCCATCAACACGCAGCGCTCTGCCACGAGGCGTTGCGGGAGCTAGTCCTCGAGAGCAGGGAATTCAGCAAGCTGGTTGGCGACATCAAGCCCGACGGGCACCGGATCAAGGGCATTATCGAGGAGCGTAGCTCCTTGATTGCCCTCGGGGAAGAGCAGGAGTTCATCAAGACCATCACATTGCAGGCGGCCAGCTTCGCCGATGACAACGGACGGACTACGGATGCGGTTCTCCTCTACCACCTCGCCGGGGATTACGACACCGTGGTGTCCATCGTCAGCCGCGCCCTCAGCGAAGCCGTATCCCTGGAGATTGGAGAGGATCCTATACGCCTCATGCCGGTAAAGCCGCGTGTGGAGGGCAAGCAAGCGGAATCGCAGCAGGTGGGCAGCCTGAGCCTGGCAGCAATCGAGGATCCGGTCGAGTTGGCAAAGACGATGATGACCATGTATGAAAGGGATTACATGTTCTGGCAGAAGATCCGGGAGCCCAATCGCGTCGCGTGCAGCGTATTGTTACAGATGAGCGAGATCAAGGGCCTTGTCGAGGCGGGCAGGTGGCCTCAATGCCTGGATGTGAGTAATTTTTTTTCGTCTTCCCGTCTCTTCTTCTTTTGTTACCTGGACAGATGTGCTGACTCGACGGCAGAGAATCCGAGCCCTCGAGATCCTTCCACTCAGCGCCAAGGGCGACCCGAGCATCATCCGCAGCTATGCGTCCAAATTCCCAAGCCTGTCTCAGCCGGTTGCCATCAACGTGCCAAACCTCCTGATGTGGACAATCATCTGCTGCTCTAAGCAGCGGGAGCGGCTCATGAATGGCCAATTCAGCGGCAACGAGTCGACCGCTCGCATGCTGGTAGACGAGTTGAAGCAGATGAGCGTTGACCTGACGACATACACGAGCCAGCTGAGATATCGGTTCCCACCCCACCTACACGAGGCACTTGCTAGAGCCTCGGCGGACTAGACTAGGGCGCGACGATGATTTGGGGCCGTGGCTGTTGGTCATGACGGCCGGGAAGGGGAAAAAGGGGTTACGCGAGAGTTTGACAGGGAGGCCGGGCTGGCACATATGGTGCACGGGATACTTGCATATTGACAGATAGACCCAATAATGTTATAGAGCCCGGTTTTGACACTTATTACTGGTGGACGGACGGAGGTGAGTCGCTCTCCTTGGATTATTCCGTACATGCGATTATAATTAGCATTCCAAAGGATGCGTGCTGAGGTAGGTATGCGCTCAGAAGGGGTGGTCATCCGTTTGCCTAGTGGGCTAAAACCACCCCCAAACAAATGTTTTGTTTGCTGTACGGATTACAGTACCTTACTTAGGATTAGCCGCATTGGTGGGGTGGCTGCCGGCCGGCATGACTCGTTGATGGTCGGGACGAGAGCCAGGACTGAATCGTCGTCACCAATAGGTTCCCCTCCCTCCCGCTCGTCCCACCCACGTATGTACTGTACATCCACACCCTTGCAGACCGGGACTTGCAGAGCAGTCTGGGGTCCGTGTCAGATCGGACGGTTGGAGGGCCCAGTGTGTATCTTATTGTTACATTTTATCCAGCGGCGGCCCCATATGGCCTCGTCGACGGCCGACCAGCTGTCGTCGCTTGGGGGTGGTGGCACAGAGAACGACACTTCCACTTCGCCTACCGACGATGCCAGCCTGACCAGGCGTTATGGACGAGGCTCCAATGACGACACAGATGGATCCAGCCCCTTGTCCCAGCAGCTGCACCAGCCGGGTGTTGGTGCAAGCAAGAAGCGGAAGATCGGGCCCGGCTCGAGAGGTGTCGCCAATCTGACCCCGGAGCAGCTGGAGAAGAAGCGGGCGAATGGTGAGTGTGCTTCCGTTCGCTTCCTGCCAATTGGGTCGGTCCCAATCTGGGCTGACCAAGCAACGCTCTCTTTCGCGAACCGCAGACCGCGAGGCCCAACGAAACATTCGCGAACGGAACAAGGCCCTTGTCGAAGAACTGCGTGCGAAAATAGCCGCCTTGGAGTCGCAGCAGCCGTACCAGGACCTGCAGGCCGTCCTACGCGCCAAGGAGGCCGTCGAGGCCGAAAATGTCGACATCAAGAGGCGCCTGATCTCCATTATGTCCATGATACAGCCCATCGTGACAAGTCCAGGTTCGTCAAATCTTTATCTGTGCTGCTCTTATGGGGTCTGACAGGAGCTTCTCTCGGCAGTTCACCACTCCAACTACGCCTCTCCTGCTCAAGCCTACCTTACCGTCCAACATCCTCCTGCACCGTCCTCGCTCCACAATGTCTCGACTCCGACAAGCGCTGCATCCCCAGCTTCTGTCTCCGTGGCCCATGGCCAAGGTCAATGGCCCGGGGATCTCCTTCCTCAAAAACCCCCGCCACCGAACGTTCCCCTGCCGCAATCCAAGCTGCTAAACCAGCAGCGCCTTGAGTACGTCCACGGCCTAGACATGGGCACCGGGGAGAGGTTGGGGCTCGACTTCCTGCTCGACTCGGCGCAGCGTGTCAACCGAATACAGAGTGGTGCCGATGGAGCGCAAGACACTCCGCAGTTCCGCCACGTGCCCATGAAGCACGACTGGACGGGCGTCACACCCTCCCAGGGGTCGCTCCTCGACCAGAACCCAGACGCAAGTCAGTTGGAATATGGCGTCGGTATGGATCTTGCCGCCGGCACTGGCGTCGAACCCGGGTATGCCTCGCTGCAGATCAAGAACTGCTTGCCGACGTGCCCGCTAGATAGTCTCCTGCTAGATTTGCTGTCCGAGCGGCGGCAGAGAGCAGCCGAGGGCCTTCCAACGCAAGAGATAATCGGCCCCCGGTACCCGTCGGTATCCTCATTACTGAACCCTTCCAACAGCCAGTACTCCCACCCGCTTTCGAAGGTGTTCACCGACATCTTACAGACGTTCCCGGACCTTTCCTCGCTGCCGGAGCGCGTGGCGACTCTGTACATCATGTTCCTGCTCATGCGGTGGCAGATCAGCCCGACCCGGGAGAACTACGAGCGCCTGCCGGCGTGGATGGCGCCGCAGCCGGCACAGCTAGACACGCCGCACCCGGCGTGGTTCGACCACCTGCCCTTCCCGCGGATGCGCGAGCGGCTGGCCCGGACCTACCAGCCCAACGAGTTCCCGTTTGAGAACTTCTTCATCCCCTTCACCACCACGCTGAGCCTCAACTGGCCGTACGAGGACATCGACACCCTGCTGCAGAGCCCCGACACAAGCGAGCTCATGATCAACCCCGTCTTCGAGCGGCACCTCCGCCGCCTCGACAACTGGACCCTGGGCGACGCCTTCGCCAAGGCGTTCCCCCAGCTGGCCGGCACGTTCAACCTGAAGAGCGAGAGCGCGAACAATGCCATCCGGTTGGCGAGATGAGCGAAACCGGTTCCTCGATACCGTCCGATCTTATCTGGCTTGTCGGTGCATTTTGAGCAACGTTTTTGCCCGTGACGGCAATATCTGCCCATGTAGACTGTTGTCCGTGGGGGATGTTCTCAGTATTTATCGCATCTTTTCCCTTGCTGTTCTTTAAAGATACTTAATGATCTTCTTGGGATTCTATGGGAGCATCATGGTTTGGCGCAGCTCGGAATCTAGTATCGGTATAGGTTCTACCGGTGCTGGGTCATTTCCCCTTGCTTTTTTTTCAGAAGCAATTTGAGAGGTCATGGTGCTTTGGGGTCATGGGCGTGGTTCGGAAAAGAGATCACGGGCTTAGGGGTTCTGGCTCAAGGTTTTAAAACGGCATAACTCAAAAAAGGGACTGGCGAGCTGCTTCTGGGTTTTGAAGGTGCTTTTATGGGCGTCGATGCTTTTGGGGGGTTGGGTTGGGGTACCGGGGGTATCATTGTATTTTATAGGAGTACCTTTCTAAGACGTAGTAGGACAACAAGCCGCACGACGACATTCGATCATCTCCCCTGCCACGAGGTTCCCTTCTCCCTCGAGGGGTTCTCCATCTCTCGTCTACTCCTCGAGTATCTCATCCGCCCCGTCAAGGACGCCGAACGAGTACTTGCACACGTTGGCTCCTTCCCCGAGAAAGAGGCTCGGCAATCTATCCCTCGGAAGGGTCTGGAACATGACGCCCTTGACGACGCCACCCCGGATGGCGACCTTGTCCACGGGCGGGCACGCGAGCCTCCTGCCGCTCCGCAGCGAGTAGACGCCGACACCTCCGTTGTCGTGTGCGGCCGCGACGACACCCATGGCGGGCTCGACGTCGAGGCCAAAGTGGATATGGGCCCCGTTCCGGAATCCGGGGAACGTCAGCAGGGGACGGTGTGCACCTTTCCCCGCGCCTCCTCCTCTCCCCGCGCGTCTTCTGCCGCCGCCGCCGTCGTTGGGCCGCGCGGCGGCGGCCGCCTCCTTGCGGAACCGGATGTCGTAGACGCACATTGCCGACCTCGGCCCCGCGGCGAGGACCTGGTGCTCGTTGAGGGACCGCACGTGCGCGACGGAGCTGGCGTGGCGGATCGCCAGCTCCTCCCACGACCGCGGCGCCGTGCGCAGGTCCGCCATCGACAGGCGGCTCGAGCGGCCCCCCGCGAACACGACGTTGGGGTTGCCGGCCAGGAAGTCTATGCTGAAGACGTCGCGCGGCCCCGCCGCAGCGGCACCGGTGGCGTGGGACGGCGGGGCCGCGCCGCCGCCGGGGGTGAGCCAGGTCAGGGGGCCCTCCCGCCGGAATTGGAGGATCCCGTCGCTGGTCCCTATCAGGCAGATCAGGTCCGAGGACGCGGGTGCTGGGGTGCACGTGTTGGCAACGCAATCTGGGCTAGGGGAGAAACGGGAGAAGTTTTCGTAGTGGTCGGCTATATATATGTATGCTGGGTCAGGGGTCGCGTCTCAATCCGCAAAAGGAGAGGAGAGGGTGCTTACCACCCCCTATCAACCATTCCGGCTCGGTATCCCTGCCGTACGACACCTGGGGTGAGAAGAATGACACCCCTACTCTGGGTCCGGGTTTGCGAGATGTGAGCAGTATCCTGTGAGACGGTTCATGGTACTTCAAGGAGGACATCTGAGGACACATGATTATTTCTTCTCGGGGCATGCGGCTGTCAAGCCGATACTTGTTGACAATATCCTCGTCGATTCTGGCCGAATTTTCGTCAGTCGCTGATGTTCCCATAATCCACCAGCCGAAGCAGGGCCCAGGTGCAATAAAATACCTGTCGTTGTTATCTCTCGGGATGTAGCACCCAACAAGGCTCTCCTCATCCAGTGCTGTTTCGGCTATTAGATCATTTTTCTCCTCGTACCCTATGCAGACCGCTTAACGACAACGACCTGCTGGCTAATAGACTTACTTCCATAAACAACACCAAATCCGAGGTTGCAGTCATGATTTCCGACGTAAAGGTGGGCAATATTGACGGGAGACGGCATCTCAGGCGGAAACAGGGGCACGCTGCCCTTTTCGCGCAGTCCCCTGGCAAAGCTGGCCACGGGCACCTCGGGCGAGAGTCGTCCAGTCTCCCGGCGGAGGAACCCTCCCATCAGAGGCTCGGCAAGGACCCTTGATTGCTTGACCCGGCACTTGGACCGCTCCAACCGCTCGCGAGCACGTGCGGCCTCGCGGTCGGCTATCTTCCGGCGCTTGACGTTTTCTGCCGACCATGGTGCCTCCGAAGGAGCGGTCTTGCTGTTTTCTATCTTGAAGTACCTCTTCTTCTCGGGATCTGGCCCTGGTCAACCTTGGGGCCGGCTTAGATGGGGACATGCAGTGGCCCTTACCAAAATAGTATCCCGGGATCTCGCGGTTCGCGGACATGATTTCGCAAGGCACGGGGTTTATCTCATAGGTAGTTGGCACAAGTCTTCAAGACGCAGAGTCGCATCTCTCGGAAACAAACTACCGACATTTTTTAATCATCCACAGGGACATCATAGGATTATCACAGGAGTGAATTTACTTTGATATCACAAAGGGCTAGCAAGTCACGTGCTTCGCTGTCATGAATGAGAACGTGACCTATATGGAAGAACTTGTAACCTTCGAATCTCAAGGGACCTATCAACAGCGATATCACCAGAGAAACTCTGCCAGGAACTTGAAAGTTACTTCTACGGCAGTTGCAGAGTGCAACATATCGAGAACGGGTAGGCTGCAGGAACCACACTGACGTCTAGAACAGACTTATGCATGCCCCGTCTGTCAGTATGCTTGACCGTTGCCAATGGAGGAAGGGTACAGAGCCGTGTCTTTGCGGTGCCTTTCCATCGTTGGCCGGTTGTTTAAGACGCCAGTTGAACCGAAGACGGTGATGCTGCCTGAGCCTCCCCCACTTCTCTCAAAGTTCCAAGGAAGGTGAGGCCGTCGGCAGATACGATGCCTACGGCTCAAGTTGTCGCGCCACGACACATCAAGTTGAGCAGCCGCCGACCTAGCCAAAAAGATTGAACATTTATTTCACTTGTAGCGGATGGAACGAGATTGTAAAATTTATGCTTTAGGATTAGTTTCGTCTAAGGAACTGTTGTGGGGGTATGAAACTTTTATCTCCCCTCAAGCATAGTTACAAATTTACACATAGAAAAAAGGGGTCGATTTGACCAATCCACCATGTCGCTAAAATTCTTCGCCATGGTCACGAGGAATCTCTCGTCTATTGCGACTTCTCGTGCTGGGTAGACACGCGCTGGAGCGAGACAACTGTAATTGGCATTAGTGTTTGGCCTGCGTAGATTTAGAATCACAGACGTAAAAAACTTACCAAAGTCTTCCAGCGATCGCTGTTTTTGGTTGCCCTTGGGGGACTTTCCGTGCATGAGGTTGTCGAAGCCAACGCTGCCCTGGAGGATGTAGTACACTCCACCCATGATGCAGAAGACGCCGAAGCTGAAGATCCAGATACGGACAACGGCAACAATCGAGGTCTGCTGGCCGTGGAGGAACCAACCCCAGATGGTGAAGCAGGTCGCGATGATGTCGACCACGAGAATGGCACCAGCAAGCTGCCACGAGGGAATGGACGACCAGAAGGGACCATTTGCACGGGTGATGAAGATGAGCCAGTTCTCAGTCAAGCTGACTTCGAGGAAGATGACCTCATCCATCTGACCGAAGTTCTGGACGATACCGCCGTTCTCGGAGCCGACATACATGGTCGTGGTGGCAATCCAGGTGCCGATAGCGAGGACGACTCCGAGAAGAACACTCATTCCCCAGAGTTTACTAAATTGCTAGTTAGCAATGCTGATCACGACGCCGAACCGGGACAACAACAAACTGGGAGTACTTACGGCAGGTTCCACTTGACGGGGGTCTTGCTGTATGGCGCGTTGTCATAAGCGATGGCAAGGGTGGCGACATCGGCAAAGATGGCGATGAAGACGACGAGCTCGATGTTAAGACTGCGGTTGAGGATGGCAATCCAGAGACCAAGGAAGATCTCGAGATGGATAGAGAGAGCGATACGATAGACCACGTAAGCATACATGCGGTGGAAAATCTGGCGAGAGGTCTTCAACGCGTCGATGATGGCGCCCAAGCCGGGGGCAAGGAAGACAATATCGGCAGCGGATCGGGCAGCATCGGAGGCACCCTCGACGGCAATACCTGTGTCAGCCTTCTTAAGCGAGGGAGCATCGTTGACACCATCACCAGTCATGGCAACGAGGTAGCCACGCTGCTGCAGAATTTCGACGACATTATACTGTTGTAACGATCAAAGTCAGTGACTAGGTACTCAGAAGGTATAACGCACGAGCATAGGAATCAGCGCGGGGTTGTCAGGGTGTTTCGGCGGAATGTTTCAGAAGCATTCCATTCCGCCCCAGCCAACCACCACCTTCTTCTTCCACAACTCAGGAAACCAGCTGCGCGAGCAACTTACCTTGTGCTGGGGGAACACTTCGGCGAAACCATCAGCGGCCTCGACGAAGTCGTATACCTCAGAGCCGGGCATGTCACCACCGCCACCGAGACCGAGGCGCTCAGCATTGTAGACATTGGTACCGAGGCCGAGTTGACGGGAGGTCTCCCTTGCGATACCGACGGCATCACCAGTAAGCATCTTGATGGAGAGACCCAGGGACTTGGCTTCGTTGATAGTGCGGGCAGTGTCGTGACGGGGCGGGTCGGAGCAGGGCATGATGCCGAGGATTTCCCAAGAGCCCTCACCACGCTTGCGGGCGACACCGAGCGAGCGGAAACCACGAGTAGCGAACTCAGCGACCTTGTTCTTGTACGCCTGATCGACCTCATCGGGGATAGGGTGGTCCTCCTCGACGGTCTTGAGGACGAACAGCGGCGCACCCTTAACGCAGGTAATGCGCTCACCCTGGGGAGATTCGACGAGGGCAACGACCTTCTTGCTGACAGGGTCGAACGGATGGAAGTCAATGACCTTGTACTTGGACAGGACACCCTTGGCTCTGGGGTAGTAACGGAGAGACTTCAGGAAGGCCTTGTCGATGGCATCCATACCCTTCTTCTTGCGCGAGGCAGCGAGACAGGCGGTCAACATGAGGTCCTCGGGATCGACGCCAGCCACGGTGTAGGGGTCGGCAAGAGAGAGCTTGTTCTTGGTCAGGGTACCGGTCTTGTCAGAGCAGAGAATCTCGACACCGGCCAAGGACTCGATGGCGGAGAGCTTCTGGACGATGGCCTTCTTCCGGGCAAGGTAAGCAGCGCCGACAGCCATGGTGGTGGTGACGACAGCGGGAAGACCGACAGGGACGCCGATGATGGTAATGGCAAGGGTGAACTCGAGAATGTGGACGATCGGGTTTGAGCGGTAGAAGGAGCTGATCCAGACGACCAAGTTGGTGAAGATAACCAAGATGAGGAGGATAGTGCCGATGCCATTGAGCACCTCGGTGAAATGGCCAGTTCCGGCAGAGGCGGCGTTCACCAGGGCGGCGGCGCGACCGACGAACGTGTTATCACCGGTGGCGGTAACGACGATGAAGGCCTCGCCACGCTTGACAGCAGATGAGGCGTAACATTGGTCGCCCTTGTGCTTGTCAACAGCAAGGGATTCACCGGTGATGGCGGACTGATCGACCTGGAGGAAAGCATCCTCGGTGACGATGCGCCCATCAGCCGGAATAATGGTACCTTCCTCGACCTGCAGAATATCGCCGGGGACGACCTCGGGGGCCTCGATTTCCTTGAGGGTGCCGTCACGGAGGACAACGGCCTTGAGGGCAAGTGTCTTCTTCAATTCGTCGACAATAGAACCAGCCTGGAACTCCTGGATGAAACCAACACAGGCGTTAAGCAGAAGCAAACCGCAGATGACACCGAAATCAACCCAGTCCTCGAGACCAGCAGCCAGGACGGCGGCAGCCTAAAGTCAAGAATTAGCGCCCGACAAATTCAGTTAAATGGAGCAATTCGCCATTTTAGGCCTCGCTGGGCCGCTTGGTCTGGGCCGAGCCTTTGGCGTGGATCTTGTCCACTAGACCAGGGCGTTGTCCAACCATTTTCCAAATTGACCCAGCGAGATGCTATTGGCGCGGAACTATCGAACTCGGTGTGGGAAATGCTCACCTCCATAACGAACTGGATAGGGCCGACGAAGTACGAGAGGAACTTGAGAATCATGTCTGTTTGAATCCACCGTTAGCATGGCAATATCGCCGTGGGCGCCAATGCGACGCTGGGAGGGAACAAGTCGAGTACGTACTCTCTTTCTCTTCCTTCATCTGATTGAGACCATACTTCTTTCTCCGAGCCGTGACCTCGTTCTCGGTCAGACCTAGCAAATTTGTCAGTCATGTACATGCGATAGGGATGGTCGGCGCGATTTCCGCGCGCGACGCGTCTTAAATGTCACTTACCAACTCGCGTGTCAGTCTGGAGCATGTCCTCCGGGATAGGGCGAGCACCTATTCTCAATTAGATGTCCGTAGCAGGCAGGCGAAAATTGAAGCCCGAGGACCAGAGTCGCCGTGGCCACAAACTCTCCTTGACGCCGAGTCTACAGGATGCGCTCGGCGACCACAAGCGACACTGCCTCGGGCCGGGTTGATCAATGCTTACCGCCCACGACAGTTGTCTCTTCTTCTTCATCCTCGCCATGACCATCCTGACTCTCCAGATCCTCGATCAGCGCGTCCATGTCCTCATCTTCCTCTTCATCCTCGGCCTTGGGCTTGGCGGCGGCCGGTGTGGAAAGGGAAGCTTCCTTCTCGTCGAATTTACCCGACTCAATGTTGGTATCGAGGTGGCCGGGAGTGGCGGCCGAATTGGATTCCGCCATGGTGAGTGCTGGCGTGGGGGCAGATAACTCTGCTCACTGGCCTAAAAAGCTGGGTCGCTTAGAGAGGTAAAAGAGCAGCTCAGGAACCGAATTGACGCGGCGAGCGAATATCTGATGGTACCTAGGGATTAGGTGCTGAAGGGGGGCAGATCCGACGCGTCGTCCACAACACAAAGGAAGCTTGGGGGAGACAGAGTGGAGAGGGGGAGGACGGCTTCGACACCTCACGAAATCGAAGGGATCTTTAAAGGGCCTTCGTGGGTGGGGGAAGAGGAAGGGAAGAAGAGAAGAAATGGCTCAGACCGGCGGAAGCTACCACTTTTAAAGCTATTTGTGGGCGGTGACCAGGCGGCGAGTGATAACTCGCCTGCACCTGGAAGTTACTTTGCGAGTAGGTAGGTATGAGAAAGCTCGGGACAACGACTCGCTACTACACAGTGCTAAATGTTTCATGGATGGGGCTAGATAGCCGATCAAGCCAGTCTTATTTGAGTGTCTCGGCCGCCGGGACATTAGTCGGAAATTTCCAATTGGCACTGTACTGTCCAAAACATCCTGGTCTGGTAGGAGGGGGGAATCTGAGAGTGAAGGTGAAAAAAAAAATAAAAAAAAGTTGGTCTCCAATGGGAAGCTGCCTTGGGGCACGTCGCAATGGAGCTACATCAACCTCGGAATACAAACAAGTACCCTTGCTCCACTCACACGACACCCCAGACCTGCCAGGAGCCACATTCTCTCTAGTCGGAGGTACCTTGCCCTCAGGTTCCACATATGTATACCGGCTGGGGGGGGCTCGCGACGATCGAGCCTGCGGGATTTTCTCAAATGACGACAACTGAAGGTTGTGAAGGCTGAGGTAGGTACTGCGTAGAGAAAGTCAACAGAGAAAAGTCGAAACTTGCGCCACGTTATTCCCGAAGACTCTATGCAAATGGCTCTAAATGCCGCTCGGAACGCGAACAAACTCAAGCGATAGTGAAGAGGCAAACGCGCCGAGGAATGTCCTGGGCTCGGGGACCGTGGAAATCTTCATCTCCCCATCTGCTAAGCCGTTACCCCAACGCCACGAATATGCAAAAGAAGCTCTGTGCTTTTGCAGGCCTGATCAAGCTTTGCTATTTGCCTTTTCGTCATGTGCTCAGCTGGGGTATCCATGTGCGCAAGAGCTTTGACTGGTCAGCCAGTGGAGACTTGCAAAATACCCACCCGTGCAAACCGCTGTTTTCATAGGCGGCCAAAGCTCAATCCCAGTCCGGACCGACAAGGATCAACGGGATTAGCACGGTTCTTTTGACATTCCTATCAAATCTACGGATCCGTATAGTTAAAATTGGAGAATCAGATGGATCATGCGTACACAGGGGGAGCCTGGGAGGAGCATTTGGTCGGCAAGGTTGACGAGGAAGGCAATGCTCGTTGTTGGGCGAAACTTTGGCCATTGAACTATTAGAGGAACTTGGGGAGAAATCACTCATAGGCAGCTCACCCTTGCCCATTATTTGGATGGTTAGTGCACATACATGCAGACGGGAGGTACAACATACAGCCAACGTGCGCTATCTGTGCATTTACTGTGCCGTTTCTTCAACCTACCTGGTACGAGCCATTTGTTTCTCGGTCGCGCGTAAAGTCAACACGGCAATTGTGCAATTGTGCCAATTGTGCATGCAACTTTCTTCATAGCGGTCGAAATCATATCTCCTCTCTCTGCGCATAGAAGGCGACAAGTCCTGCCTCAGCAATTGCCTCTCGCCATCAAAGTCTGTGCTTGCGCAGAGTCGTGAGGAATCAATTCGACGGGAATCGCAATTGGCCATAGCCTGAGTGCCACTACGTCATTCGTTCGAATTGTCCAATGCCGGCTCTGCTTTTACACGCAGAACAAAAATTGCCTAGTCCCAGGCCGGTTGAGCCGGCACCCTGTCAGAAAATTTTCGGACCCCATCCACCTTCTCCGCTCATGTGTATGTACCTGAATCCTGAGCAGCCGCAAGCTTATCGGCCTCCCCGCCGGTGCCTAGATTTTGGATTTCTCACTTCCGCGGGCGCGATAACAGGGCGACTCAAAAACGCCAATGTGGCGATAAGGTGTCGGGCCGTTGTCGATGCCATGCGTGCCATGGAAGACGAAGAAGAAGATTAGGGCTTGGAAAACCCTTAAAAGGAAAAAACACCGGAGACCCGTGGTCCTACTGCGCACTTTGTTCAACTTCCGGCGGGGTAAAACATGCCCAAGACTCTTGGAACTTCTAGACCGCTAGAATTTGTCTTGTCGCGCATGCCACTTCGAGTCTTATTGGAAAGCAAACTGTCGTGATCGATCTGCGTCTGCCAATGCCATCTTCACCCAGGAAAAATCGCGCCTTGGCGCATTCTCACCTGGATCAGCGCTGCACAAACTGAAGGTCGGCCGGCTCGGAGATGCCATGACCCTTCATGAGTCGCGGCCCGTGGGGTGCATATGGTCGGGAGATGCCGTGTATTGAACTCTTCAAAGCTACTACAACTCGGCAATCGGCCGGCGTCGGCGGCGTCGGCGGCGTCTGTTCTGTACACTTACTCGCTCATTACTCGCTCAATACCCATCAGCGTTTGAAAACGGCGTCTCGGTCGTCCGCGCGAAGTGTTGAACAAGGCGAAGAGCGAGGCGAGCCCCACGGGCCCCACATCCCACACGATTGTGGAGCCGCGTTAAATGAGGAAAATCCCGGACCCGACCTGCACTAGAAGGAAAACGAGGGATTTCGCTCCCCAGAGTCGCACCTTTCGAGCCCGCCTCGGTCTAGGTTCAAGGCTCGACCTTGCAACGGGATTGAGTCACGGGCTCGAAAGCCCCCCTACTGTTTGGAGAGCCGTGTCGGTGTACATTGCGAGGTAGTACCTGAAGAGTGCCAGCCGTGATCGACCCTTGGCGCATACTGTACTGATACTGTGCCATATGTACCTCATAGTGTACCTTAACCCGATTTGCGACCGTTACCGCTCCCCAGTGCCGGTCCTTCCCTTTTCGATTTGGTGCGAGCGGAAATTTCAATTTTCCTGCAGGGACCGTGCCTATGTACTTGTATCTCTATTTGTCCATCCGGGAACCGCGTTTTGTTTACATTCGCGGATGGCTCGGGATGTGATGGGCCCGTGCCCCGAGGAATACGATGGAAGGCTTGCTGCCAACCTGAAAGGCATCATTCCTTAGCCTGATTACCATGTATCTGAAACAAACACGCCCTTGTGACCGGAAACGATGGCTCTTCATTGTGGAAAGCAGGGAGCATCATGTCTAGTTGAGACATAGCTGGTAAGGCTAGCTGCTGTTCTTATCAAAATAGACTTATCTTTTCCGAGCAATGACGGGTTTGTCCCTCGTAATCAAAACGTTGTGTCTTCTGTTTATTAGGCACATTGATGAGACCCTCACCACAAGTGCCGTAACAACCATGATAAGGTGATGTCTGTAGCCAACATGCTGCCAGCAACCCCAGATTTGTCCACTCAATGTTTATTAGTTTGCCTGGTAGCTCTAAGCTACGACTCCCGCCTAATATATGGCTCTAACAACAAGAAAGAGCTTCGCATTGTCAGCCTTGCATGAAACGCAATGTCTCTACATTGTCATGACTGGTGGCGACACCAAAAAGGATCTTCGAAACAATCGGAACACTGCCGTCTTGGCTCTGTCCAAGCGCCGGCATTGATCGAAACATGCAGTCCTAAATACTGTATATGTGATATCATAATCAACTGCAACTTCTGAAGAGTTGCGTTCCCATGTGATGATGCATAGTTCACCAGACATTTCCATGTAATTTGACCTTTCAAGGAAGTGGTACCTTCACTTGATGGGTAGGTAGGTTTGGGGGTCTAAAGCAAATAATAACGTCCAAGGCAAGCCACCATCAGACCATATGTATATATGTAAGTCATGGAGAAGTCATCCTAGATACCCTCGTCTGCTGTCGCACCATGGAGAGGATCCGAGCTAGAAATACTACAAAATCATTTGAAGATGAGCTCAGCCTCGCATTAAATATGTCTGTTCCTGCACAGATCTATCTGATCAGTCCCCGCCAGTCGATACGCAATCGAGGCATTCCATGTAACAACATTTCGGAGTCAGGTCTCCACCAAAAAGAAAACCAATTCCAGGTTCCGTTCCGAAAACTGTCACGGATACGTGTGGGAAAAGCAACCAATGCCCTTTAACGCCGTCGCCTAATGCTTTACAGTGACAGCCTCGCCGGTCAACTTCTCAACGTAGGTTTTAGCCCTACATATAAGCAGTTAGCAAGCCGTAGTACTACATAGCCATATCGTACCGAGGCGGGATCCAAGGAGAAATGGGACTCACATATCACCCATGGCAACCATGCACACCGTCTGCCAGATACCCAGGCCGATGCGGGGGGCGACACCACGGTACAGGCCCTTCAGGCCGTTTGTCTGGTAGATGTACCTGAACGTGTTCCCGACCGTCATCTTCTTGGGGCGGTTCGGGTCCTCCTTCTTGCTCTGCATCTCGACACGAATAACCTCGATCGGCTGGTTCCACGCAGACAAGCCACCACCAACCGCGGAAGCGCTGATCTTCTCAACGGCGCTCAGCTTCTCGCCGTGCTCCTTGCCCGTTGCCCTGCGGATCCCCTGCTCGGCCAGTCGTGAGAGACCGAAACGGGAACCCCAGTTGGTCATCTGGCGGATGGCCACGGCGTTGACGCCCTTGTTGATGCCCCGGATGCCCTCGCGGCGCCAGATGTCCATGAAAGTGGCCCAGGTTCCGGGCGGCTTGACGCCCGTCGCGGCCACCTTGTGTTTGGTGATCTCGACCGTCTTCATGCAGGTGCAGAAGCCCATGGTAGCGTACGCCTGCGCCACGCCGCCCGTGATGCCGCCAATGATGCCTCCGCCAAACTCGTTGGCGCCGGCATTCCGCGCGTAGTACTCGGCCTCGGAGGCGACAAAGAGTAGGACAGCGCCCTTTGTCGAGGCTTCGATCCAGGCCCACGGGATGAGGCCCTGGTAGACTGAAGGGGGGAAAGTGCGGGTCAGCTCCAATCCTTGTCGGGTCGGCGTGGAAGGGGTCACTTACAGCCGAGAACGCCGCCTCGGTTCCAGATGCGGCCGAGGGCGGAGCTGAAACCGTCGCCACGGTGGGCGGCCATGGTGGTCTTGACAACCTCGAGGGGTTGCCCAAGAGTGGTGACCTCGAACATGTTGAGGCCGGCTCCGAGAAGCAAGTTAGAGAACTTGATCGGCTTCTTCTCCAGCGAGGGAGCCGGGACGGGCGTGGCGACGGCGGCGGACATGACTTGGCGTAGCTATCGTGAGAGGGGCCCTGACCAAGGGAAGAGGGTGCTTCTTCGCGGCGAGAGGGAGAGAGACGGAGAGAGATGTGGCGGCTTTTCACGTGCTATCGCAATCCAAGCTATATATCCTGTTCAGTCAAGGTGACAAACAGCAGCGGTGATGGCAGTGGTAGGAGTGGAAGTCAATTGAACAAAGGGGGTTTGGAAAGTTTTCTTTTCGGAACAGATGCATGCACGTGTTACCGAGCTGTCAACTTTTCCAGGGTTCTCGGGTTGATGGCTCCTTGATCGGAGGCTGCTAGTACTTACAGTTTAGAGAGATAGCCGGCAGCGTCGTACACAAAGGTGCAGTCTCCGGGTAGTCTCGAGATAGGCTTTGAGTGGTTTTATTCTTGTAGGATTCTAGGACAAGTGAAGACGGTGAGGCAGATCGTTAGCCGGGTGAGATTTGGCTGTTGCGCAGCAGAACGGACAGATTACGCGGCCGCCAATCAATGAGTTCTTCCCCTGCTGAGGCTACACACACCCTGAGACACCATCCTCGGGCTGAGCTCAACCACCCAAAGCTGAGGTGGGTCCTACACCACCCTTGGCTCAACAAGCTCAACGTAAATTGGAAATTCTTTGGGGAATTTCACGGACCCATTTTGGGGTAAAATCGACGTGGCACACCGATCTCGCCCGACAGTCGGTACACTCGTAATATCACTGTTTGGCACAATCGGTCACAATCCAATGCAATGATGCCTACATACTGTAGGTAGATACAGTAAATACCTATCTGGATATGTTTTATACCTAATATGGAGGGTCCAATCCTGATCAAAGGGTTCTTCGTGCCATTGGCAAGGTACACGTCACGGATTTTCCAAGTCGAGTATTCCAACATTATAATGCCTAGTATTCCCGCCATGTAAATGGAATCTGTATTGTACACACGTAGCGGGTCGGTAGGTAGGTATCCGTCCCAAAGTCTAGTCTAATATTCCCATCCCAACCACCACTGGTTCCTCAGAATAGCTCGTTTAGCTCATCTTACAGCTTCTTGCAGATCTCGATCCACTTGTCGGTCGAGAAAGACTTGGGCCTGTAGATTTGCAAGTTAGATGTGACACGCTGCCTAGGTTGGCAAAGGAAGAAGCTTACCTCTCGATGGGGGCACCGACGGCACGGTCGATGATCAGCTGTGGGAGGACACCAATGGCCCTCGACACACCAAAGAGGACAGTGTAGTAGCTTGCCTCAGTCAGGCCGTAGTACTGAAGGAGGACACCGGAGTGGGCATCGACGTTGGGGTAAGGGTTCTTGGTCTTGCCGTGCTCGGTGAGGACCTGGGGAGCAATCTTATAAACCTGGCTGACCAGCTTGAACATGGGGTCCTCGGCCATCTTCTCCTGGGCGAACTTGCGCTGTGCCATGTAGCGAGGGTCGGTCTTGCGCAGGACTGCGTGGCCGTAACCCGGAACGACCCGGCCGGCATTGAGTGTCGACCAGAGGTACTTGGTGATGGCCTCGTCGCTGAGATCATCACCGACCGACTTCTTCATCTCGGTAAGCCAGTTCAGGACCTCCTGGTTGGCCAGGCCGTGCAGAGGGCCAGCGAGACCGTTCATGCCGGCAGCGACAGACAAGAAGGGGGAGCTCAGAGCGCTGCCAACAAGGTGGGTAGTGTGAGCGCTGACGTTGCCGCCCTCGTGGTCTGTGTGGATGGTGAGGTAAAGTCGCATCAGCTCGACGAAGTCGGCGTTGTTCCCGAAGCCGAGCTGGTTGGCAAAGTTGAAGCTGTAGTCCTTATCCTTCTGCACAGGGGCGACCTTGCCGCCCTTGAAGACATTCTGGTAGATGCGAGCAGCAATGGTCGGGAGCTTAGCAATCAGGTCCATCGAGTCCTCGAAAGTGTACGTCCAGTACTCCTTCTTGTTCAGACCCTTGGCATATGCCTTGGCAAAGGAGGATGTGTGCTCGAGAGCGTTGATAGCGATAGAGAACTGGGCCATTGGGTGCAGGTCGGACGGGCAATGGTCGATGAGGTCCTCGACGAACTTGGGGATATCGGACCGCGCAGCCCACTCGGCGGAGAGGTCGCGAACCTGCTGTTCAGTCGGAACCTCGCCGGTAAGGAGGAGCCAGAAGAGGCCTAACCATTAGCCCACAAGCTTCCATATGGGGCAAATAGACACGAACCTTCTGGCAGCGGCTCCTTGCCGCCTGGAGCCTTGGGGAGGAGCTCCTGGCATTCGGGGATGGTCTTGCCGCGGAAGCGGATGCCCTCCTCGGCGTCCAGAACAGAGCCCTCCCAGACTAGGCACTTGATGCCACGCGCGCCGCCATATACCTGGTCAAGCGTGACCTTGTCGACAACCTTGGACCCGTTCTCTCTATTTAATGCGCCTTGATTAGCTAGAGACCAGGGCAACCTGAATTGGGGTGTAGACGTACTTCCGCAGAGCCTTGATCTTCTCAATGTTCTCTGGCAAAAGCTCCGCGAAGCGTTCCTTCAATGTCTATGACGGAGAAGACGGTCAGTGGATGATGATGTCAAGCTGCATACACCAATTGAGAATCGAGGTACCTGTGTCTTCGAGGAATAGTAGCGCGCAGCTGTGAAGGCAGCACTCCTTGTCGCAAATGACGGTGCCTTGAGAGAAACTCCCCTCAAGGACGAAGATAGGCGCAGTGCAGTAGCCATTGTAGACTTGTGTGAATATGGACGATATGGAAACTAGGCTCGAGAGACAATGAGAGATATTTGGCAGAGGGAGGTTGAGAGCTTAGGACGGAAAAAAGGGAAAATGGCCGAGTGATGAGAGAAAAAAATAAAAAGCCCGAGGTGTGTACGGATACAAGGGTCGGGTGTGACCGTGTGGGCGACCCATTCCGGGACCGGGGTCAACAAGCCGATGTCCATCGCAACTCCTGCATGTACCGATGACCAGACCTGCAGAACTTCCAAGATATTAGGCTACCTTGACACAGAGCAGAAGGGCTCTTGAGAGCCCCTACTATTCTGACCAATACGGCCCTAGCCCATTCGTGTCTTCATATAGCGATCTTGTACATTTTGTAGGGCCGTTGGGCTGCCAACCAACGGATGTCCTCTTCTCGGTACAACACCCAAGTGCCCGATTACTTGCCCGAGATGGTAGGTACTTACTTACCTTCCCTCTTGTTGACGTCAGTGCCACTCCATCGAAAATTAACCTTCGCATTTGGAGGAGGACCTGCTGGAGCGCTGAGGCAGCCGAACCCGTCCATGGTATCGGTAACCTGGTGGCAATCGGGGCAAGTCTCCGGGGACATATGCGCAGTCGGCAGGCTTCAATCATGCCCAGACTGATGTGAAAGGAGGTGCCGTATCAACGAGGGTGTACACTAACTTCAAATTCAACGGCGCGGGTGGGGTGAAACTAAAGGAATGTCGGCACCTAGGAGCTCAATAGCTCAAGGTGGAAATTTGGGCCAAGTGCCTGAGGCAATAATTGACTAGCGGCCTGGCGGCTTTATTAGGCTGGATGGAACCTGGAAGTTGCCCATACAAAAAGCCCAGCCTCAACCAAGCGCCCCACCTTCCACTTCTCTTTCCCAACCTCAAACTTTCGCAGAACACGCGCCTTCCTTTCATCAACCTCACTTTCATTCTCATCACCACCATCGAATATCGACATTTCAGTAGCCTGGGTATCTTCTTCCACTTCTCAGATCCTTCTTAACGTCCGGCGAGACAACCACCAGAAGTTTACACAGCCATCCGGCATTCAGCAGGGGCTACTTGCGCAACGTATATCGCGCACGACCTGACCATTTGTGGCAACGTTTGCAAGATTTTCATACTCGGCGCGCCTGCCATCAAGTGCAGTTGTGCTCGCGTGCCCACATCGCAACTTCGTAACCTGTTTATGGTGGCTCTAGAAGCGAAGATTCGCCGAGTAGGGCTCAGCAAGGTCCTACAAACTTCTTCCGTGATCTAGGGTAGATGGCATGAAAACCTCGCCACGCACCTATCGCGTATCGTATTGGAGAAGCTGAACCTCTCTCTGCTGGTTGATCTTATCGTCACCCGTCATCTAGTCCACCACCATGTCGTCTGCCGTAGCAGAACTAGAGGCTGGCCTCCAGGCCATGCTCGGCTTGAAGCCTCCGGGTGTCTCTGGCTCTCGAATCACAGCCATCACCACTCTCTGTGTTGCCAATGTGCAGGTAAGGATGCAGCCAGTATCAGCATCTGCCAACCCCGCGGCCACTGACTCTCTTGGATCTAGTCCGAATCTGTGCTCATCCAGAAGATCTACACGCATTTCAAGAAAGCCCCCGGAACACACAAACTAGGAGTTCTCTACGTCGTAGACTCTGTAACCCGCAAGTGGATGGACCAGGCCAAGGCTCAAGGACAACCCATAACTAGTGCTGCCCAGGATGGCACCTTTGCCGCCGGTGTGCATAGAGTAACTGAACTACTGCCCGTGCTGATGAACGACATCATCTCGTCGGCACCGGAAGACCAGAAGGTACGCAAACAACACATATATAAACATGGAGTGCATCATGCCAGACGTTGCCATCTCGACTTACGAGCAGTGCTGGCGATACCCCTCCCTCGTTTACTTCCCTTGATGACTTAGAGAATTGCCGCCCCTCCTACCTTTGCATGTTTACCGTACGTTGTGGACAGACACTCACCGAGACCACGACGTGTAGGAAAAGATTAGAAAACTAGTCGATATTTGGGAAAAGGGCCAGACCTTCCCTCCACCTCTGCTTGCATCCTTCAAGGAGAAACTCAATGCTCCTCCCCAGCCAAGTAGGTCAACTTATCTCATCGATCGATCGACATGAACCTTTTCCCCACAACCCCTTCGTGGAGACCAGTCCTGTCTAACCATGTCTCTCAACCGCAGCTTCAACGACGCCCACGGGCAGCCCTCCCCCCCCCAACTTCCTTGCCTCCATCGGGACTGGTAACAAGTCAGCTACACCTCCTGTTGTGCCGTCGAACATCATGGAAGCCTTGGCCAATATCGCCCGACAGAGCACCACGGTGCCCCAGGGTAATCCCAGTTTGGCAGCTCCCTCGCCTGCTTTCTCTGCCTTTGGTGCTATCCCCAATGCGCTCGGTAGCGGTGCGGCACCAGTCGCGGTCCAGCCTCAGTCGAACATGCCATTCTTGCCGACCTCTCAGCCGGCTGCCCAACCCGTAAACGTACCGGCGCTCCCCTTCGCGTTTCCAACGCAAGTGCAGCCCAGTCATGCCGCTCTTCTGGGTGCCCTGAATGGCGCAGGTAGCCAAGCAAGCAGCTTTCCTAACCACCCTCCACCGCCCCCCCCGGCCAATGTGGCTATCGATCCTAAAATACAGCAACAGCTCGTACTGATCCAGACCCTTGCCGCCCAAGGCATCCCGATTGACAAGATCACGAGCATAATCGCGCAGGTGATGGGCAATAATGCTGGCCCTGTGGCGGCGCCACCTACCACTCAGATGCCTCAGCCTACTCAAAGTAGTTATGCCGCACCCTCTGTGGGTCACTGGCAGCCGCCTCGACAGGAGGAGTCACGTGACCGAAATGCTTATCATGAACCTGTGAGGTCTCCGAACCGTCAACGGGGCCGATCACGGTCGCCTCCCCGTCATTGGGACTCTCGTGACTCGCCTCGTGGACGTGGAAAAGATCGTGGCTTCAACTTGGGCCGTAATTCTCCCCCAAGTCGCGGGAGGACCACTGGGGAGGACCGCGGGTCCGACTACCGCCAGCGGTCTCCAGCCCGCCGGGGTCAGAGTTCCGAGGATCGGGAGGGGTCTCACGAGAGATGGATCGAATTTGACCCTTCAATGCCGAGCGGCCATATCAAAGTTCTGAGCCGGACACTGTTTGTGGGCGGCGTAACGTGAGCATCTCGTCGTCCCCTCTTGTGAAGCTTGCTAACTCCCGACAACAGATGCTCCGAGAACGAGCTACGGCAAATATTCAGCAGGCACGGCGAGGTCCAGACCTGCATCGTGAACAAGGACAAACGACACGCCTTCGTGAAGATGTATCTCCGGAAGGACGCCGTCGTTGCGAAGGAAGCCATGGAGGACGCTCGAAATCAAGAGCTGCCCCTGAGGGTAAGTTTACGTCGGTTTAATTCCGAAGGCATCTTCTTCTCGCTAACGTCTTTTTCTACCCAGACACGATGGGGAGTCGGTTTCGGACCCCGTGACTGCAGTGACTATGCCACTGGCATCAGTGTGATCCCCATTCACAAACTCACCGATGCCGACAGGAAATGGATGCTCACTGCGCCGTACGGGGGCAGTGGGGGCAGGCCCATCGTAACCGGAATGTGTGTGGAAGAGCCTGATATTGAAATCGGGGCTGGTGTCTCATCTAAGGCAATTAGTCGGCGTATGCAGACCGACAAAGGTGGTAACCACGGACCGAAGTCAAGCAGGCGCGAGGACGAGGTCGGACAGGGCGGGCACGGCGGACACGGCCCACACGGCCCACACGGCGGGCAAGGCGCAGTTGGCGGAAGTGGAGGTGTTGGCGGAGCTGTCGGTGCCGGTGGCGGTCGTTGGCGGCAGCGCCACCGCGACAACCGCGACAACCGGGATACTAGGCGTGAGGAGCGAACTGACAAGGTCGCGGCAAACGAGGAGCCGGTTGTACTCGGCTTTCCACCAGGTATCACCATGGGGCCCAACGGGATCAACTTCCCACCCGGCTTCGCGTTTCCAGCGCCTGGTTCGAACTCCTGATCCGTAGTGGGTACATGGTTGCATTCCAGGCCACGGTACTGGCGTTGGAGGCTTTCTGATATCGGCGTTGGAGGCGGCATAGGATAACCCCATTGTATAACTTTGCTGATAGCCTTTGGGGAGTGCTCTACTACAGAGAGTCAAGCATATGAAATGGAGACGAGAAGGAACTTGGCATTACCATCTTTTTAGTTTGCAGCCTTGCTGCGTTTGGCCCGATTTCCTTCGTTTGATAAGTTTAT
This sequence comes from Phialemonium atrogriseum, assembly GCF_030411735.1. Classification (NCBI taxonomy): domain Eukaryota; kingdom Fungi; phylum Ascomycota; class Sordariomycetes; order Cephalothecales; family Cephalothecaceae; genus Phialemonium; species Phialemonium atrogriseum. The sequence continues at coordinate 1,622,588 of NW_026848138.1, forward strand.
GAACCGACCCCTGATATTTGAACAAGTCCCACGAAGTCATTCGCAGGAGTATCCAGAAGTCAGTAGCTGCTACCAAGCGTAGCAACCACCACCCCCGTTGACGACACTTGAATCGTCTCGGTCCCCTTCCACCAACACCGCCTCTGATACGGACTGTATACCTTCGGGGAAGCCACGGCAATGCCCGAGTCAGAACGTGGCGAGGCGGGCTAGGATGGGTCCGAGGAACAAGGAAAAAGGGGGCGACTCCACCAACTCGCAAGGTGGGGCGGGGCCTTCGTCCTTCCCGGGCAAGCGCCACAACACACAGTGTGGCGGCGACATGGCGGAGACGCCGGTGGCGAAACGCCCAGCAGGCAGGCCGGGCATTCGGCATGGACGCGGCGGTCCCGGGAGTCCATCCGGGACTGTAGTTACCTCGGTTTTTTTTTGGTTCTTTTTGGCCGCGGACAGCTCGGTGTTCTACGCTCGTTGCCACTGGGTTGCCTACACGAAAATGTTCCGGAGGAAATCCCTGGATTTGGATAAGGGGAAGGAAACGGATATAGGGGGGAAAGACGCGAGCGGTTTCTGCTTGCTTGGGAGGGGGGATGAGGAAGAATGACGCATGGACGCATGTGTATCTTGAAGAGACCTGCTTGGGTATAAACATGCATCAGCTACGATAATCACCTGAAATCAGATGGCAGAGGCATCATCAGAGTGTTAGGTATAAACATTTCCCCACATGTAGTATTAAAAGTACACAAGACGCGTCATATCATGTCTCCGACTCTGCTACCGTATCCTCCCAGCCAAAGTCATACAGCACTCCGATGTCATCAAGATCTACTCGCGCCATCTGCAGCTCAAGCCTAGTCTCTTCCGGAAGACTAGCGATGTCTAGGTCGGAGCTGAGATTCTTGATATGCAAGCCCTCCGCTTGGGCAGGGTCCTTTAGCCCCCGCATGGGAATGAACATGTCCCTCCGCCGCTGTGGGTACATCTTGACCGATTCCTGCTGCTGTATATCGATACGCGCCAGGAGAGGCCTGGTAGGCTCATCGTTATTATGCGCTTCCCTGCGGAACAAGCCTGTTTCGGCGTAGTTAGGGCCCTGGATTGCACCCACGGTTGGGTTGCGATGGAGCACAAGCTGTCCCTTCGCCAGATAGGCCCGGGCCCTGCCCCGACCGGTCGTGGAATCAAGTGGATTCCCTTCTGCATCCACTGCCGGTGGCTCGGGCTCCGGATGGGGAATGATGAGTTTTGGCCGTCGTGCGTTCTTTGATATCTGCGTGCCGGGCAGTTGCACATTCGTAATTGCCGCTGGCTTCTGGTCCTCTTCATCAATCGACAGGAGGAAGACCCGTCCACTTGCGTCCCCTATGACCAGCTTGGAGCGATCCGGGGAGAACTGGCCATATGAGACTGGTGCCGGGACCTCGAGTATATCGCGAACGAGTGGCTTGCGGCCCGACCTCACATTCCAGACCTTGACCACACCGTCGGATGAGCCAGTGTAGAACCGGTCTGGGGTATTTCCCCAGGCGGTGAACTTGACGCCCGAGTCTTCTTTCTCTCTGTCGCCGCTGAACTCTTCCACAGGATCACCGTGGCTGAGGATATGGATTGGTTTGTCTCCCCGTGCGGTATCCCACAGGTATGTCTTGCCGTCAGTGCACCCTGCCGTGATATAGCAGTACGTAAAGCTGTTTGGCCTGCTAACATGTTAATAAGACTCGACACGGCTTACGGGCCGAGTCAACTTGCCTGATAGTGAGTTCATTAATGTCAACGGCGGTACAGTCGAGGGTCTGGACGGCGGTAAACGCCTTGCCACCGAATTCGGAGTTGTTAGATATGCGGAAGACCCTGATTTGGGTGCGGACGCGGTCCTCGAGCTCCAGCCCCTGTGGCGAGGTCGCGGCTATGAAGCTGGGCTGGGACGGATGCCACAGCACCTCGAAGACGTTCTGTGTTGTTACTGTCATTATTCTCCATCGTTCTCCGGTCAGGCCGTCCCACAGGCAAATCTCTCCAGAATCGCGTCTATCCTCCGGGATGTCATTATCATCCGAGGTAAGGCTTCTCGGGGAATAGCCAACCAAGAGCAAGTGCCTGACTTCCGGGGAGTGGCCCCACTGAATGGTGGCTGGGAAATATGCCCACTTATCTGTGGGAACGACGTTTCCGTCAAGGTCAACAACCCGGGAGCAGGAGTATGAGCGGAATATGCTGTTCGAAATGTCGCCTTCGTTTACGTGATATATACGAACAGCGGCCGCAGGAACATCAGCAGCCGTAGCAACCATGCCGGTCGCGTGCTTAGAAGTGACCACGAAGTTGACGTTGCCCTCATGCAACCACGTCCCAAGCAGAGCCATCGAGACGCCAGACTTCTCAGCCCTCCAGATCTTCACGGTGCGATCAAAGCCGGAAGTAAAGGCTCGGTCATGCACCGGGTCGTAATCCGACGAAACCACCGACGCGTACAGCCAATGATCCTGGCTCTGTCTCATTGCGTCCGTCGAATTCTCACCCTTCCGCACCACGGGCCGCACAATCCGGTGATCGGGATATGCTCGCAATGTCCCTCGACTGCACGAGCCTAAAACAAGGTTACCGGGCTTGTTGTACTGCTGGTTATGCGAGTCCGAGTGCTCTGTCGTGCCGCAGAGGAAGCCATCGTTGGAGACCCAGGTGATCGTGGCAATATCTCCAGCACAATTGGTCCATTCAGCACGTAGTTCCAGGCCATCCTCTCTGCAAATCTTGAACTCGTTAGTGAAATGCTCTAGGCGTCTCATAGAGCCATAGCTACGGTGGCCTGCCACCTCCCTCGCCAAGAGTAGGGAATGCACGCGACTCTGGCGGGCAAGCGAGCCCTGCCGGTCGTAGTCATCCCGCTCCAGGGAGAGAATGCCCAAGTTCCTCGAAGTATCTCGGTCCCTTAGGTCAGAAAGGAAAGCCTCGACATCGGCTCTAGCCCTGCCTTTGACCGAGGTTCCCCGACTAAGTTCAGCAAAAAGTTTAGGTAGAGCTGCAGGGCCGTTCCGTTTCATAAGCCTGAGCAACTCCCTTTCTGTATCTCTCCTGCTCCCTTGAGGTGGAAGGCCCAGCAATTTCCGGGCAGCCTGGTGTATGCACTGCTTTTCTTCAGCTGTGAAATCAACGTGGAAGACGAGTGGCTCGCGAAGGGCAGACGGATCGAGTCTGACGAACTGGCGAGCCCCCTGACATATATCCCTTCTATCAGACCCCCGAAGGTAAGGCCGCCGATCCAGAGAGAACCATCGAGGTCGGTCAGACGTTCGTGTATCCCTCTCCAAGCTTTTGTTTCCGCCATGTACGTCCTCCCGCCATGCCAGAGCATGCGCCCTTGACCGGAAGTTCTTGGGGGAAGTTGCGCTGTGCTGGGGCCGTGGCTTCCGGCTTCGCATGGTCGGGGGCGGTGTTCGTGGTGACATAGATGGCGCGGACCGTGGTCCTTCAACGGATCCGCTCTCATCTTCTGAGTCTCCACTCTCATCTTCTGAAGCGGTATCTGGCTGAAGCTCAACGTACAGCCCCGCAACCGCGTGCGGCTTTGGGCCGGTGTCTCTGGAAATTATAGCTCGACGTGTCGCAGTATGAGCATCGCCGTTTGGCGGTTCTGGACTAGGTGTGGACGACGAGATCAGGATAGGTGTGGGTGTTGTGGGTGACGAGATGAGGATTGGAGATAGGCGGTTTGGCGTGACCCGCCCATTTGCCGTCGGCTGGGAAGCCGGATGGCTCGAAGCTGGTCGGGTGGCTTGTCTTGTCTCGACATGACCTTTTTGCGAGAGCTTTGGTAGTGGGACGCGAGTCTCAGAAGGTCTTCGATCCGTTTCTGCCCTTCGAGAAGGGGGTGGAGGCGCAGGCGGCCTATGTTGGAAGCCCTAGTAAACAGCCATCAGCGACCACACGCCTGTCATTGAAGTTGCGTCAAAGCCATAGGGCGCGTACCGGAAGCCTCGACCAGTTCAAAACCAGTCTCCGCACGCGCTCCGCGAGGTTTCTCTCGAATTCAGTGGATATCCGCCCGTCACACCGTTTGAACTCCGCAGTGAAGTCGTCCCCGGTGATCGCGCCAATAACCTGCCATATCTCGGGTCAGCATGTTGACGAGAGGCCTGGGCGGCTATTGGATATCCTCACCTCTGTTGCCAGCTTGTGCCCGTCAACCGTGTCGCAAGGCAACTTTGATATTTCGGCGTCGATGTGGGGGAACACCTGGTCGACAAGACAGGTCTCCAGGATGGAGTTCACCCATGGGGGAATGTCATCGGCCGATTTCCACGTGTGGCCAGACAGTCGTAACCTCTTCCTTGGAGGCTCAGGGGCCTCCAAGGCCAGGTTCTCCTGGAGACCGCGGATGGTCATCGATCGATTGCCATTGCTTAAGGGTGGGTGCAAAGGGTCGGAAGGAGGTCGCGGGGCCGCGTCGTCGCGGAGATTCCCAGTCGGCGCTCTAGTGGTCGTCGTCAGTGTCCAGCTCATGTTCGCGTACATCAGGACGCGTCAACCAACAGCTTCCAACGCGCTCCATTATGCTAAAATAGATATAAAACGTACTTTACATACCTCTTGGCCATTGTTGACGGCAGCTTGGCTTTCGCTTACGTGTGAAGCTAACTAGGGAAAAGTGACACTATTTAAGTAGCTAAAACACCCCTTGCATTTCTTTAGTAATCATTAGGCTTACGTTTTTTTAACCTTATAAGGATTTACAACCCTTAGCCTTTAGTTTAATTGTATAACCAGCCTTATATAAAGCCTTGCAGATTATTATAAGTTTATAACTACTTTAAATAGTATAACTTTAATATGTCTAGCTACTTGCTTTGCGTAATAATATAACAATCTCTGTTCTTAAGAGTTTCTAGGCTTTTAATTCCATTAGTCGCTACTCCTCAAAAGATAGCACTGGCATTAGCATCTAGCAAGCTGCTGGTAGATTCTATAGCACAAGGCACAGCTACCTTTTGTAAGAGCCTCTGTATCAGCTAGTCCACACGAAAGCTTTGGAGTTGGGAATGCCTTACATACGTTAGCACATACTCCCATGCCCGGATCACCTCGATAATCAACCATTTCTACTGTTATATCATATTGTAAGAACCCTGCGACGCCGGCGTTGTGGAGCGCTGTGGCGGCAGGTCTTATAAGGCCCGGAGCGCGAAGGTTTCGGCATATAGTGCCGAAACTGCGGAATCTTTTGGTTCATTGTGGTCCAGTGGATTCGCGCGCTGTGTTCTTACACATATTATACAGCGTCCGTGTCATACTGCGCACCATGGTGGTTTTGTTTTCCGCAGCTCTGCATTGAGTCTGCGGCTTTGGATGCTGTCCGTATTCCGTCTCAATCTCAGCTAATTTTTGATTGGTTGTTGAACTGGAAAACCACGGTGGGCAGAGACGTACACATTTACAACTACTAGAAGATGTTGTAGGCAATGCAAAGATAATACAGAAGTACATCTTTGCTTATAAGGTAGTTCCCCTTTAAACCACTTCCTCAAAAATTTAGGCGAGTTTAATGCCGTCCTTCCTGGAAGAGAAGCAGCTCCAAGCCTCTGGAATTATATGCAGACCCCAGCAAATGCGCCGACGGTTTGCTCCTTGCCGAAACGTGGGGAGGCACCTAGGCTGAGCTAGGTACTGTCAGGACCCACTCTTGATAGTCTTTTGACTCCATTGCTACTTCCGTACTCTCGCATCACTTTCCCTTCTACTTGACATCACGGATGCGACAGAGTGGAACAGGGGTTCTGCGGCCAAGCTCTTCGGCAAAGTGATCCGACATGTTGCCTCGAGCCTACTAGGACCTCGGGGCTACAACGATACGGAAGATGAAGACCTCTACTGCTCTCCCTCGTTTTATTTATCCTGTAGACCAAACTCAGTCTTTTGCAACATGAAATTGGCACAAGGCGACGATTGCCTGTGCCTCTTCCTCAGGCATGGGTGCGTCGGTGTTGGCTCGAGTTTTTGTCCCGTTCATCCGTGTCAAAACCCCACTGATTTGGGTTCAACTCAACACCTACCACAATTGCGATAGGTCAAATAAGTGCTTCTATCTTAAGACGTTGTTTGTTTTCATAAGTACCCTTCTTGGGAAGGCTACAAACAGGCTTTCCAGGTCATCATTTATCTACAAACAAGCTGTTAACCTAATAAGGCTGGGTGGTAGTAAACAGCCCGAATATGTATAGGCCTGCCGCTGAGTTTTATAAAGCCACTGGCTAGTGGGTTATGACAAGGTAAGTATCCTAACTATCTTAAATGGAAGGGGAAAAGGACAGGGACCGAAGCTAGAAGACGACCTTCATATGTTAATGCCATGACAGCCCAGTAGGCTCGGCTTCTAAGCACATAGAGTATATGTGGAATAAAAGACGAACCTCGGCACTATGCCCCTGCAAGGCCCTAAGTGCTTTTGCCGTGGTCTCTCTCTGAGATAGCGACAGGACGAGAGCTCTCGACTTGATAGTGTTGGATTCCATGAGTACGTACTTCCATCTAGGAAGACCCCGGGGTAACTAATCGACCGGCCTGAACTGACGTTTGCCCATCGAGACACTTGTAGTGGGTCCCGGAAGGCATCTTGGGAGCGTTGGGGCAGTGTCCTGTTCACTTGCGGATCCGTCGTTGTCCACATCGCATTCTTCTTCGTCATCACTATCATCTCAACTTCTTCTGCTTCAAGGTCATCCGCAGTAATTATTGACAGTAGTAGAATCTCCAGGAGCCGAGGCTCCCTTAATTCGACTAGCAAGTTGAGCATGCCACAGAATGGTGCTCATGAACCCTGGTGATTCCAAATGGCGTATCCGCACCATTGGTCAAAATGAGACCTCCGACACAGCTAATGATGTGTGAGTAGCTCTCTCCTCGCCTGGTCGTTGCGCAACAGAGAAAACCACAAGCTGTCGTGATATTCCGAGGTGGTATTCCCACGTTGATATAGACCACGACGTCTTCAGCGATCGATATACCGTTGCTGGGATCTAATGATTCAAGTAGACGTCCTCGTCAGTGGTAGCGAGCGACCTCAGTAATTATGTTACGGATGCTGGCAAGAAAACTTATAGAAAGAAGACCTTGAAGGAATGTGACCAATTTAGATAAAATAATCGACTTGGCATAAGATGGTACTAATACCAAGGCTGTTTAGTCTAGGTATTGAATTCCAGGCATATATCTCATCAGCTTCCACTCACAACAGCAGATCAAGAAACAAAGCTGGGTATATGGTGTAATCACTACGTTAACCAATCGAGAATTCTCTGAAATTCCGCTCTGTTCAAGAACAATAAAAAGAGTCACGGAAAATAGACACAAGCAAATGTGACCTCCAGTCATCCCACGAAGATTAAACCCGGCACATAGAAAGAGGGGGGGAGCGGCAAAGGGCTGTGATAGCTTAGGTATATCAATCAAGCCCACCCCTTTCTGACCATGCAAGAGAATCCATGGCAGAAGCATGTCACTCGTGGGTAGGTTGCTGCTGGATGGCGCCGATCGTAGGTGTCCAACCAAATCCACGTATTATCACAACAGGAGCTGGGACATTTTTGAGTATCTTGTGAAGGGAACACGGGGTAGTAAAGAAAGACACCCGTGACTTGCGTATCTTATTTCAGCAACGAGCAATCCGTCGTAGCTAGCTCTATTTGACAGGGAATCCCATAACCGCACAAACAAATACCATCGCACAAACTATTCTACTCCGGAACCATGTCAAAGCATGTCTCCATGATGATGAAGGTGATGAAAACAAAACCTGATAAGACAATGTCAGCCGAGTGTCAAGGCAAATGGATTCTGAAATAGGATCACTCACGACCGTCACAATCCCAACCTCACTGAACACCTCGCTCATTTCTCGACCGAGCCTAGACAAGTCTCCATGATGATGCCTATTCTCATTAGTATGTTAATGCCAGCAATGGTTAGCGTGGACGTACCCGTAATTTGATATGGATCGGCATCTTCAAAAACTGTTAGCAACTGTCACGTTCGCAAACCAATACAGCCTCGAGTCGTATTTTAGGAGCAAAGTATAGCGCAGACACCAGCTCTTGAGCCATGTCTAAACACTGGGACAAAGGGGGGGCAAGCTTCTCAAAAGGTACGTACTTGAAGCGGGTCTGCAATTCGTCAGTAAGCTGTCAGTCAAAGGGGATGATGGGGATGGGGGGATGAGTAATACCGTCGGTCCTCGAAATATCCGTATCTGTCGACAAAAGTTAGCCGCTGCTTTGTGTGTACAGAATGGAATAAATACGTACCCCTTGGTCGCGCACTCCTTCATCTAAAGTTAGCAAATACCTTGGGAAAATATCATATTTTGGGGGAGGGAGTGAAGTAGAAGTCTGGCCACAAGGAACCATGTCGGACTTGGGAAGAAACGCACCCTCGGTATGCGGATGGACGCGCCCTGCAACGGTCAAAGTTAGTGATTATCAAACAAGGAGTACTCGGGAGTAAAATTGGGACATCTCGAGAGTATCCAGGTCATGTCTCGAGGTAGACCCCTCTCCAACCCAGTGGAGAATGACAAAAAAGGGACAAACACAAGCTTTGGATGTTACGTACGCGGTTGGCGACACCATAGGAGAACTGGCCCATGTTAGCTTTAGATCACATTCCTCGGGGGTTATGAATAATCTTACCTGATCAATGGCACCGGTTTCATGACGACCCTATTGACATTCAAAAATCAGCAATTGCCCCGTGTGAAGACCCCGAAGAGCGTCAAGACACGACTTCGAGGACGTCCTCTCTCCTCCGTCCACAAGCCATGTCTCTCTCTCCAAAACAAGCCAGGGAGTACGTACCGTCAGGCGCTTCTCGTTACCCTCACCGTACACTTCAACATCACAGTCAGTAATCGTCTAACAGAGTCTCCAGAGTAAATGCGGCTTTGCGCGGGAGCAAGCGCTTGGCTGGACTCCCGAATAGGGGTTGGGGGCGTTTCGAAGTGACGCACCTGCAATGTGTTCCCTGTAAACCAGTCGAGTCAGTAACCTGCATCCTCGCTTGTCTGCCTGGAGCTCTCTTACTTGTGACGGCCCTCGAGCTTCTTGATAGCAGCCTCGATGTGCTTCATGCCACCCTCGAGGCGCATTTCTTTCGTGCTGAAGTTGCTGTGCAGGCCGGCGCCTAAATGGTGGTCAGAAAGGGTACGAGCCCACGTCAGAGAAGTTGCGGCAGAGACTAACCATTCCATTCGCCCGGTATCGGCTTAGGGTCGAAGCTGACCTTCGCGCCAAATTCTTCTGCGACGCGGTAGAGGAGGAAACGAGCCTGAAAATGTTAGAGACCTGGGGTTCCTAGTAGTTCATCTCTCGCAAGGCAAACTCACAACCCAGAGATGATCCCCCACTTGTCGAATTGTTAGCGCCACTCTCGGTCAGGATAGTCATCTACGCACTTTCGATTCCTTCACAAGGACCAACCTAGTGAGGTTTAAGAGTCAGCACCAGGACTGGGATATAATACGCCAGCTATTTTCCAGCCTTGAAGGACGGGGGAGCAATGCACTTACTTGGAATTCCCATTGGGCTAGATGTCTCATTAGCAATCAGTGTGTAGATATAACCACAGAACGGCATTTACCAGGCATGACCTCGGCGTTGGTCCCGCTGATTTTGATGCTATTCCCTTTTAGTGAACAGATCCCATGACGGAGGCGCAGTATACATACCCAGCATAGAGGCAGCATTTCTTCATTACCAACAATCAGTAATCTGTCTCCTTGGATGGGTGACAGTGGACCTTACATAATGTGCCTCAACTGGAACACAAGAGTCAGCAACGGAGAGGAAAGAAGTAGAGTCTAGGAAGACGTACCGATGTCGCGCTGGACGACCTTGCCAGCACCAACACCGCAGTAATACGGTCCCTGGGGAGCAGGGAAACCGTTGGCGGGCCCTAGTGATACAGGGTTCGTAAACATTCAACATGATGAGATGGAATAAACATACATCTAAATCATCATTTTGCAGTCAGTAATTGCCAATTAAGGAGACTCGGGAGTAAAGTCAGGATAATCACGTACCCGTATGGCCAGCCATTCATATCGAGGAGGGTGTACTCTTGTTCCAGACCGAACCTTTTGCCCAGTCAGCAAATATTTATTATTGGAGGCCCAACTATCGAGACACAAAATCCGAAAGGGGAATAGATATAATGCGTACCAAGGAACTGTCGAGCGAGTCAGCACTGTTCACATTCAAAGAGATGACTCCGTCCAAAGATTGCTTACCATGGTCAGCGTGCTGCTCCATTAGCTTGGCACATTCGTGCCTGTGGTTGTATTTGTCTGTCATGGTGAGCAAGTTGTTGTATGAGGTAGGTAGAAATCGGGACTACAAACTAGGTGCCCCATCCGCGTTCAAGCATTCCGAGAGGACAAGGATGTCTATGTGGCTCATGGTCAGCGAAATTGAGACGGGAGGGTATCTCGAGAGCTTGGTTCTCGAGATGGGTCTCGTCAAAGAAGGAGTAGTGTCAAAACCACTTACTGTCTCCTCCAGGGCGAAACGGATCCGGGAATACAGCCACTTCACGATTGTAAGTAAATGACGCGCGAATAGCGACCATGCATCAATCTTACCAGGCTTCAGGTAGACATCACTTCAACCCTTGAGGTCAGTATTTACTCAACGAAGAGAGCATCTGGGAGCAAATACCTGTTGTCGCCTGGGGCTTGTCCTGTGGAGCTTCCGTCGAAGCTGGTGGATGGGTTAGACAAGATCGGAACCGAAGATGGCACCAATAGGACAGATGATAGACGATTGCCTTGTTGGTCTGCCAAGGGTGCACTCACTTCCATGTGGGGAGGTCATCCGGCTTGTAGCCGCCTGCCTTGGCTTGCAGAGTCTAAAGCCAGCCCATTAGTCTTCCGACGTTGAAAGGAAAACCAAGACCAGGATTGATCAAGTGTTGACGGGTGGTGTAAGAGTTCCACTGCACTGGCAAGTGGCTGGCATTGGCTAGGTCGAAGCGGGCAAGTCGTTGTGCCAGAAAAAAAGACCAAGCCGTCGAGACTCTCACAGAGGGAGAAGGGACAGGGATGGGTCGTTCGCAACGCGGTCTGGTGGGACAAGGGAGGTATTCGTTTCAGAGGAGATCAAGGACGTACTCGAGACTTGGATCGGTTACCACCTTGGAACAAGTTAGCCAAATCCTTGCAACCACCTCAGGAGAATCAATGACATCATACCTTCGGAATCGATCCAGATGTACTGATTCGAGTTAACCATGTGTAAGTCATAATTTGTCTGGGTTGTATACCTCAGCCATAACTGTTCGCAATCATCGTGAGTCAGTAAGTGTTGGCTGGCTAGATTGAGGTTCGGGGGGGAAGTGCGGGAGTTCAAGGGCCGGCTCCGGGGCCGGGGGTCCGACAACTCCCGAGTGCGGCCGAAGGCAAAGGAAATTGGTTATTGGGATTGCGTACTCTGTCCCTTCTGGTCGAGTTCTCTGAAACGCTGCATATTCCCCGCGTTTGAGGGTTGAGAATCCTTGGTCGCCTAGATGAGCATCGCGGTCAGCTTTCGCGTGTCTTCGTGGCGTCCCGGGTTTCCGGGTTTCCAATGAGAGGTGTGGGGCGCCGTATGAAAGGGCAGGACGAGTGCTGACCATATTTGCGGGTAGATTTGCGATAGACTCGAAGTATAGACGGATGGATCGGTTGGAGGGATTGCGGTCGAAGTGATGCTAGGAAATAGATCGATCTCAGGGGTTTGTGAGGAGGAGGACGAAGAATAAGAGTAGTTGCCACCGGCAAGATAAGGGAGGCGGGGACTTTGAGGCTTTTATGGGATGTGGTGGGGGATGTAGGGTGTAGGGTGGGGGAGGGATTTTGTGGCTGTGGCGTCTCCGAGAACCTAGAACTAGAAGTCACCCTCTATTAAGCGAGTCACGGAACGGCGAAGCAGCCCAACAGCCTCCACGAAGATTCAAAAATAGGTACACCTCTCCAGGTTTGAGCTGCTGACCTTCGCGCCAATCCCCCACACCGTATTTCCAACGCAGTCTATCCTGCTAAATGTCGTTCCGGAATCGTGAAGGGCCCACGGCAGTCAGGCTCCTGTGTCGGGTCCGGCCACACAGCCACAAAAAATCCGCGAGCTTATCTCACCATGGTGATTGGCAAAGCCTGATTTTCTTATCCCGCCACCGTGATTGGCAAGCCCGCCTTGCTTATCTCGTTATCATGATTGGTTGACCCATTTTTATTATTCGATGAAGACATCTATCAAGGCGACGATGGAGTCATTTTAACTTCAAACTATCTACTTATAGATATCAGATGGTTTCAGCTGATCATCCGGTCAAGTTGGATTTGAAGTTGAAGATACCGTTCGTGGGAATGGCGAGATTTGGGTTGAAATAACTTGACCTTTCGTCTCGTTGACTCTTGACGTTCCCGCCTTGATTGGTAGTCTCCGGAAGCGTCAAGAGGTAGTGGCCGAGGTCGGGTGCTTTCGCGACTTGCCATGTGATGTACCTACGTACCTAATAGATAAGGTCCATGTGGAGGACCTAACTGATGAGCAGCCGACCGATGAACCGACGAGGAGCCAGATCAATACCCTTTGGCACCTTTCGCCCGGATTCTTCAGCCGCATCGACAATCACATGCTACTCCACTCAGCATGTTGCATGATGGGCGCTGCCACAGAAGTCTTCTAACTAGTGACCCATCCACAAGACGAATTCCGTTTCTCGTTGATTGGACTGTCAGTGTTATATTACAAGCATGAGCCTTGAGGGCTCAAAGCTTGGATATGCGTCGCGTCGCCGTTGCACAGCAATACACTAGTGTCCCCTGCCTTCGAGAATGCCGCCCCGACGGGCCATCTCTGCATTCTCGGAAACGAACAAGATATAAAGATATGTGGGTATGCGGAGAGAATACCGTCTGTGCCATGTCAGAAACGCCACCGGAAAGAGTCGAAGAACTCGGGAGGGAGGGCCGTCTTTTCGAAGTCTTTGTTGAAACAAGCTTGACTTGATGGAACCCCAACATTTTACATCGGGCATCGGCCGAGCCGTGGTTGGTGGCAGTGGGCTGTGGGGCTCCTGGCCAAGGAGGGTGCTGCAGGCACTGTAGGCGAGAACATGCAAGGTACCTGTTTTTGGCCTAACCCCTCACTGCCGAGACCCTTAGGCAAAGGCGCATCGCCTTACGGGACGATCGGGATTCGCTGGTAAGACCAACATGCACGTAACCTGCAGCCAACTCCAGAGTTTGCGTTGCAGATGCTGAGAGTGTCCGGTCCGGGCCGCCAATTGGACCCGGGCCCCATTTCTTCGCCATGCAAGTCGGATGAACTTCACGACCCAGCATCCATTGAAAAGGTGGGGGGAGAGGCCGGCCGGGCCATGGCTAATGCTTATACATGCGTACGTACGCTGGCTGCGTAAGTTGCCGGGGGACTGTACGGGTGCTCCTATCCTACCGGCTGATTGTCAATAACAAACAGGACCCCGAAATTGTTGTTGGTATTGACTGGGCATGGTCGTATGCCGCCCCGGCCCGGCTGGTCAACTCCACACCGACGGCAAGGCTCTGTTGAGAAGAGGCTAATTGGGTTTAATGAGTGAGCACTTGTACTATGTAGCATTTGCGCGAATTCTGGAAGCCGCCAAGCCAGAGATGCCAGGGGATGGATGGCATCACCCCTGAATCTGGAAAGAAGCCAAAGCTGCGTCCGCCAAGGGATTCGCAGTGGCACCCGGTGCAGTATCCAATGTCCCATTGGCAGGCGGGAGCACCTCAGGAGCAGACTTTGCCTCTCTCTGGGATGCTTCCCATACTGCCGTATTGTTTTGAGGGGGTGTTGTGCCCGGTTGTTAGCCCCTGAATCTCAACAGGCCCTTGTTCTTAACCACAAGCACCTGCAATATCAGCCAGAAGACCCTCTCAGCTACTTCAAACCAGCTCTATCAGAGACGTCACTGGTCTTGATTAAGTCAGGATAGGGGTCATGCTTGAGAGCAGCAGTGTTGGGTTTCATGCATTTCCTCAAAGCTGCAACCTGGGGGGCCAAGTAACTAGTAATGCCCCATGTGAGGTGTTGATAGAGCACAAACCCACTGTGAGTGGAGGGATGTCTTCGTCTTCCTGTCTTGGAAGGAAGAAGAGCCTGGCCATAACGTTCCCTTCTCGGTTTGCCAACAACCTGTAGCTTCCAGCTCGTACCCGGTATTCCTTTAGACCAACTGATGAAGTTGGGAAGACAATTCATGCAGAATGCAGTTTGGTTTACTGAGAGTTTTCGGATCGTAAGGATATTGAGGAAAGCACACACATTGATAGGAGAGAACCGAGAAAGCCATGGACATCGAGATCTGGGAGCACAAGAATTATAATCGAGCCGTGGATGGATAGGTTTAAAGTCATACAGTTTCCCTTGCTCTACCTTAGGCAAGTATATACCTAGCTGCTCTTACAGACGCCCACCGTCTAGTGTTACAGGTGACGCAACGAGGCCATCCTTAAAATTCCAGGTCCAAGATCCAAGACCCTCCATGGTTCATTGCCATCACGCTCCGGCCCACGGCCTGTACTCTTTTCCCGGCAAAAAGATTCCGCCGTGCGTGGGCAGTTCAATCAAACACAACGTGGAGACGACTCCCAAGACCCAACACCCACTTCACAATCCCCCCTTCCCCCGGCCATCATATCCGTGTCTCCCCGGACCCATCTCCCACCCTCCTCGCCGCCCTCTCAATGTAGAATCCCGGCTCGGGCCTCCGCTCGTCCTTGAGTTCCGACTTGCTCAGCGCGCGGTCCACCTCCTCAACCCGAACGAGCTCCTTGACCTTCATGATCATGCCGGCGAACTGCGGGTGCACCGGGTGGAAGACGGTCTGCGACCGCCGGCGGAGGCCCAGCGCCGCCAGGACGCCGCGCGTCCGCTCGGGGAGGCCGATGGCGCTCCGGTGGAGGGTTATGCGGAAGAATGACATGGCTTCTCTTCTCTTCTTCTTCTTCTTTTGGCCGCCGATTTAGAAAGAAAACGGTTGACGTGCCGGCGGGGTGGTAGGTAATGTTTCGCGACGGGCCGAACACCAGAGTTGCCGCGATCGGGCTAGGTATCTGGGCGCGCGCTGTGTCTGGGTAGAGGGACCGATCGGATGCCGCGTGCGAGCGGCGAGTGGGAGAGGCTGACGAGTCGAAGACTTGAATTCGCGGCGGCTTGAATGGCTTCAAGACGTTGCTGGGGAATTGCACTGGTGGGCATTAGCTCGAGTAGGGCAAGCTTGGGAAAGCACCCCTTAAGCTTACCAAAAGCACTCGCCTCTGTTTGGCTGTGCGAGCTTGAATAATGATTAACGGTGGAGTTCGCGTTGGGTGCCCTAGCAGAATGCAGCTTTGCGGTGACGTTCAAAATGTTTCATGCCGGATCTTGCCGGGAGGTGCTAGTGGATACACGGCGGTCAGCCAAGGTGAGCGTAAGGTGGGGCACGGCTCACCGACATTGACACAGGTGGAATATTCGGGCATATGGCCTATGTAAGCCCCCTAATCAAGCCCAAAACTTTCGAAGGACGACGTAGCTAGTAAATGAAATGAAATCACTTAATAAGGAGGTTCGAGGCTAGCAAGCTGTAGTCTCACTCATCCTACGCAAAAAAAAACGAAGCAAACGAAATGGAAGGCGGAGAGCATTGGCCTACTAGGTTAATATGCATTGCGAGGACAAGGCTCAGTCACAATAGCCAGACTGCTTATGGTTTGAAAGTGATACTGAATTAGGTATGATTTATCATTGTCTTACAGACCCGACTGGTACGATTTGACCCCATCTACTCCTGCCTGCGCAGCGAGATATCGAGAACCACCTTTAAGAGGGATTTAGAATGCCCCAATCCAACCCTTGGATTACCTGCTAACACAAAAGAAGACAACGAGACAGACCCTAGATCTGCACCTCCACACGACCCTCGCTGCCCGGGGGTCCGGTTTGTCCCAGGCTGGGCAGAAGGTACGTGATGTCGTCCCAAGGGTGACGGTAGAGACCGGTGCGCAGCCGCTTCTGGTCGAGGTAATGCGCAATGAGACCGATGCTGCGGCCAAGGACGAACAGACCGTTCAGGACACCCATGGCGAGGTAGTCCTCAGCCTCCTCAGGGCTGAAGGCACCGCAGTTGCGGAGAAGATCTACGAAGCATACGGCCACGCAGCCGTCGACGTTCAGGATCAAGTTGTCCTTCTTGGAAGTGGTCACGGTCTCGACAGCGAGAGCGTAATCCAGAAGCTTGTGGCTGGGGAACTTCGCCTTGACGTACTCCTTGACCAGCTCGACTCGCAGATCAGGGTTGTTCCTGGACTTGACACGATGGCCGATACCAGGGATGAGCTTGTTCTGCTTCCTCATGTTGTCGACGAACTCGCGGGGGCTAAGGCCCTTGTCGAACGCTTTGGTGAACTCCTCAGCGGCGCCGTCCAGCGCGCCACCGAACCGAGAACCAATAGTAAGCAGGCCAGAGACCAAGGCACTGATCAGATCCTTGCCGGCTCGGGTGGTGATGATGGTGTTCATGGCGCCAGAGACAGCGGGACCATGGTCGGCGGTCAACATAAGAACCATCTCCAGGAACTTGGAAGCATAGTCGGGCAGGCGGCGGCGGAACCACAGCAGAGACATGACACCACCGATACCGATCTCCTCCCGGAAGACGTCGGAAATAGGCATGCCCGCGTACAAGAGCTCCTGGCCACGGTCATCGGAAATAGTGGAGATGAAGGCCGCCGGCTTGCGGATCAGACCAAGCTCCTGAGCCCATGAATAGTCAATGGGGATCTTGGGCACAACAGGCTCTGGCTGAGGGGTGATGGTGCCGTTCTTGACGAGCTTCTCATACACCGACTTGACCATAGCTGGCATGTCCTCGAAGGTGTTGGGGACGTAGAAGCCAGCCTCCTTCATCATCTGGTTCTTCATCTTGGCCGTCTCCAGCTGCGAGTTGGCAAAGGCGCCGGCATGGCCAAACTGAACCTCGGTCTTGAACATGCTCGCGCAGGTGCCAATGGCCCATGCGACGATTGGCTTGGTGATAATGCCTTGCTTCACGGCGTCGATGACCTTGTACTCCTCCACGCCACCAACCTCGCCCAGCAACACGAGGATCTTGCAGTCCGGATCGGCCTGATACCTCAGCAAATGGTCAACAAAGGTTGTGCCGGGGTATCTGTCTCCTCCAATGGCCACACCCTCGTACACGCCATCGGTGTTCTGGGAGATGATGTTGTTCAGCTCGTTGGACATGCCACCAGACTTGGACACATAGCCAACGGATCCCTTGCGGTACAGCTTCGAGGCAACGATGTTATCCATCATGCCACCAGTGTTACCAATCTTGAAGCAGCCGGGCTTGATGCCACCGACAGTGGCAGGGCCGATGATGGTGACGCCCTTCTGCTGGGCAACGTGGGCGATTTCACGGGCTCGCTGGAATCGTCAGGTCAGTTTCTGAGACAAATATTACGAATTGAGCTAGAAAGGCAGTTCTTACCCTCTCCGGGACGCCCTCGGCAATAATGGCGATAGTCTTGATCTGAGGATACTCCATCAACTCCATCGTGGAGGTGTAGACACTTCGCGAAGAAGCAAAGTTCACAACCACATCGACATCTGGGTGCTTGGCAATGGCCTTGGGAACCTCCTGGTAGACAGGGAGCAGCGTCTCACTGGTTCCCCAGTACATCTTGCTGACGAATTGACCGCCAAATGTGTAGATGATGCCGGCGACAGAGGGCGTTGTCCGCTTGCAGATGAAGTCGAAATCGAGCATGCCTTGGACAGCACGCGGCTGGAGACCGTAGACGAAGCATCTTGTCTTGTTGTTGAACAGAGCATGAGCTGGGAGAGGGCTCAGAGGTCGGCTTGGTGCAGCGAAGCGGCGGATGTTGTCGTTTGCTGACAGACCGCCAGTAGGCTTGGTGCCATTCGCACCATTTGTGGTGGCTGCCGCAGTCATGGTTGATGGTATTTTGGTGTCGATTCTCTCGAGAATAAAGGATTGAGCAATTGATGGGATGGGGAGATTGAAAGAGCGAGTTGGGATTCGAGGGGTGGGCGGGAATTTTTTTTCGGCCGACGAGACTTTTTTTCTTTTCTGGAGTAGGAAGAGTTCAGTGACGCTGTAAAAGAAGCAGCAGGTGCAACAGGGAGGGAGCTCCGGAGGCACAGCGGGCAAGGGCCGATGGGTGGATCAGTGCGCCTCACACCCTCTCTCTCTCTCTCTTTCACCATTCAACAGTCAACAAGATTGAAAAGTTCCCCAACTTTTTTACGCGTAATCCTTGTCCGAAATGGCTGTCGGACTGTTGCGTTCCTGGGCGGCCACTCTAAATCGCTTGCCCATCTGACCCCACTTTCCACTGAAGGTACCGATACTTGGTGTAAGTCCCTTGGTATTCCCCACTCTCACTGGAACCAGACAAGCGTCGAAGATATCGGTGACTTTCCTTTTTATTTATTTTTTGGCCCTTCAATCTATCCCTTCATTCCTCTTAAAGTGCGAAGGAAAAGGGGCGGAAGGGAAGAAAATTGAAAGGAGGGACAAAATAAAAACAACTACACAGGATATGTAGTTGGGCCTCAATCATGACTTGTCTCATGATAGTAATCGTTGCGAAGCTGAAAGCGAAGTCCAGCAAAGGGGCTGCTCACTGTTGCCCGATCTCCGGTAACGGATGATCCCCAACCATTCTCCGTCTGATTTCAGCAACAGTACCAATTGGCAATTGAGCTAACTCTGCCAATGTGGGACAAGAGTGATTTCTGTATATTTAGTCCCAGAGAAGAGATGGAAACAAGGGATTCCTTGTATTAGGCCGAGCGTGCTTCCTCACTTGATTTCAGCTTTGTCGAGAAGGAGTTGCCCCAACAGGAGGGTGGAAGTATCAGTACTTCGTAGTGCCGTCAAATTTAGCCAGGGTCAAATTGAGCCATTCCCCCAACCCCAAAAACTTTTGGCGGGTCCATGCTTGGACCTTCGACACAGCAGCATTGGTTGACCGGGCTCCTTTGCGAAGACCGCTTTTTTGAGCTTTCCTCTCATTCTGCAATTTTCTGACGAAGTGCATCATTATTATTTTCGCACTCCATTGACCGTCAGACTTCTGACCACTGCTGGAAGATCAACACCTTCCCACTCGTCTCATTTGCTCCACGATTCGCAAGTAAGCAGTAATCCTGTGCTTCCCACCTTGGGGGCACTGCGGCGCCCCGAAGCTGACCACCGTCCAACTTTGGAGGGTATCCCGAAATCCATCGCAACAATGGCTGACGTATGAAGATAGATTGGAAATAGCGAACTGCAAGACAAACAGAAATTCTCTCACTCACACAATCTTGAAAGACCAACATGTCCGCCAAGGCAATTCTCGAGGCCGACGGCAAGGCCATCCTCAACTACCACCTCACTCGGGCTGCCACCATCAAGCCCAGCCCTCTCCCTCCTCCGACCAAGCACAACCCTCCTTCCAGACTAGCATCGCTCTACTTCCCCGAGGACGCAGAGCCCATCGATGTGCTCAACCAGGCCGAGGTCACGTATCCCTGGCTCTTGGCACCGGGTATCAAGCTCGTTGCGAAGCCTGACCAGCTCATCAAGCGACGAGGCAAGAGCGGTCTGCTGGCGCTGAACAAGACATGGCCCGAGGCGAAGGCCTGGGTTGCTGAGCGCGCTGGCAAGGCACAGAAGGTCGAGCACACTGAGGGTGTCTTGAGACAGTTCCTTGTTGAGCCTTTTGTGCCGCATCCCGCCAACACCGAGTACTTCATCAACATCAACTCCGTTCGTGATGTGAGTATTGATTCTCTTTTGCGCTGTTTTATCAAAGGATTTCCCACGAGAGCGGGTGCGAAATGGTGCCCTCCTTGGGGGACATGAGAAAGCGAGGAGTTGAAGAAGAAAGAGCAAAAATAATCAGAGGAGATGCTTGAGAACAAGGTGGAGAACAAGTGCAGGTGTTGCTATGAGCAGCACGTTCTGAGTTATATTGTGGGCGGTGGTGGAAACGCGCTTTGTGCCGGTCGGGAAACCCCAGCCGACGGACGAACGGAAGACCCAAAACGGGGTTTGGGGTTGTGGAGTGGAATCGATATGCAGTCTTTCACACTTAACCCACTTCGATCATACCTCGACATACTAACATGGCTGTTCTTGCATAGGGCGATTGGATCCTTTTCACCCACGAAGGTGGTGTCGATGTCGGTGATGTCGACGAGAAGGCAGAGAAGCTGTTGATCCCAGTTGACCTCTCGCAATACCCATCCAACGATGAGATCGCAAGCTCTCTGCTCAAGAAGATCCCCAAGGGCCTTCACAACGTCCTGGTTGACTTCATTACCCGTCTGTATGCCGTCTACGTGGACTGCCAGTTCACCTACCTAGAGATCAACCCTCTGGTTGTCATCCCGAATGCCGATGCCACCTCTGCTTCTGTCCATTTCCTCGATCTGGCAGCCAAGCTGGATCAGACTGCCGACTTCGAGTGCGGTGTCAAGTGGGCAATTGCGCGGTCGCCGGCGGCGCTCGGCATCACCGCGCCAACAACTGCCAATGGCGCCGTGAACATCGATGCCGGCCCGCCCATGGAGTTCCCCGCCCCCTTCGGCCGTGAGCTGACCAAGGAGGAGGCCTACATCGCCGAGCTGGACGCGAAGACTGGAGCCTCGCTCAAGCTCACCGTCCTCAACGGCAGCGGCCGTATCTGGACACTGGTTGCCGGTGGTGGTGCCTCGGTCGTCTATGCGGATGCCATCGCATCAGCCGGCTTTGCCGACGAGTTGGCCAACTACGGCGAGTACTCTGGTGCGCCGACAGAATCGCAGACATACCACTACGCCCGCACTGTCCTGGACCTGATGCTCCGGGCGCCCTTGGACCCCAAGGGCAAGGTCCTGTTCATCGGCGGCGGTATCGCCAACTTCACCAACGTGGCCAGCACCTTCAAGGGTGTGATCAAGGCGCTGAGGGAGTATGCCAAGCCCCTCAACGAGCACAACGTCCAGATCTGGGTCCGCCGTGCCGGCCCCAACTACCAGGAGGGCCTCAAGAACATGAAGGCCGCCACCCAGGAGCTGGGACTCAATGCCAAGATTTTCGGTCCCGAGATGCACGTCAGCGGCATCGTGCCGCTGGCCCTGGTCCCGGGCAAGTGGGAGGAGAGCAAGGCTGAGGAGTTCAGTGGTTGATTGAGCAGATCGGTATTAGACGCATGTTTGTGTGGCAAAGAATTCCAATGGTTTTGCTTTAGAACTGCCGTTGATGTAGGCACTGGTCAGGGATTATTGTCTCGCGTTGCCTGCCTACATACACCTTGTCTTAGTTATACGCATGTACGTTGAATGCAGCATTCAATTGGTAGAGGTCAAAATAATCGGGCAATAGCCGCTCTATACGATACATCCATTCTGCTGCCATGGTGATTGAATGAATGCTTTATCCTCTATTATTATAATAACACTCCTGTTTATGTACTGGTTGTTGGAGGGGGCCTAACACCCTTGAAGCAATCACAGGTAATCCCCCATCGTATGTATGGACAATGGATAGGTACCTAGGTAGGTTGGCGACAGACCATCCAGCCAAAATACTGTCGGGAAACTGACTTGGATATCCATGTCTCTTAAGACCTGAACCTTAGTTTCCTGCAAAAAGATCTGGTGAATCATCCCGCCACCGTCTGCAACCAAACCCTCGACCACCGTCCCCTGCTTCCATCCCAGAAATTTCAACAACCAAACGAAAATGGCCAAGTGGTATCAAAACGACGAGAGCGCCTCAAACAGTTCATCAGCGGCCGGTCTGGCTAGCCTTTCCCGTTTCACCGGAACGGTCGCCGGCGCCATTTACTTCGCATCTAGAGGCCAGCCCCGAGGAAAGCGACCGCAGCGGCCAGGGCGGCGATGCCGATGGCTCGGGGCGCTACCATGTCGCCAGCGGCATCCTTACTGGGCTTGGGCTTGGCCGCGCCAGTGCCGGTTGGGGACCCAGCAACGGTGTTGGTGCCGGGTTCTGTATTGTCAGGTCAGTAACACTATTCATATCAAGCCCCCCCAAGGGGTTAGGCGGGAGGGGGGACGGGGGAAGGAGGACGTACCGTTCACAGCATCGTTGGCCAGTGGCTTCACGGCAAGTTCGGACAAGGTGGTGCCGTCGGGATTAGTGACGGTGTACTTGACCTTCCAGTCGGAGATGTCCACAAGTCGGCCACTCGGGGTAGGCTTCACGCCGTTCGCGATGATCTGCTTAACACCTGGCGGAAGAACGGGCAAAGTGAAATTGGTACTGAAACCTTTGTTGGTGATCAACTTGGCGGAGCACACGGGTGCCACCGGTGCCTTCTTGGTTGGGGGCTTGATTCCCTGGATGGTGGTGAAGTTCAGAGAATAGTACTGGTCACGCAGTGTGTAGAAGTCATTGAGGAGAGTGGCGCTGCCATTACTGTGGATCGTGACCAAGCCGTAGTTGTTTTCTTCTTGGGAGTACTCGTAGACAACACCGCCGCTGAAGACGGCGGTCATTTCCGAACCATAGATGGCGGGTACCTCGGTGAAGAGACGGGGGGAAGGTGTATTGCAGCCGTACTCGGAGTAGAAGATGGGGACAGCGCTCTCCTGGAAGCCCTCCACAAGGGTATCATAGCCAGAGGACGTGAAAGTTGCATCACCACACCAGCTGTAGCTGTTCAAGGCAAAGATGTCGGCCTTGCTGATGTCATTTTCACTGCCATCTATAGCGCACTGGAAGTAATTCCACGAGTCGAAGAGCACCTTGCGCACATCAGCAGCGGAATAGCCGACCGGGATAGGTCGGTCGCAGTGCTTGGCGATATAATTCTTCAAGTCGCGGGTGACGGCACGGACGTACGGCGGCACCGTCGAGCCCGTCGCGATATCACTGATGACTTCGTTGCCCGAGAAGAAGGCGAGGGTGTTGGGGTAGTTCTTGAAGGCCTCGACAATGGCAAAGGTGCGGTTCAGGTAGGTGTCGTAGTATGATTCCCATGGAGCAAAGCTGGTGAGGCTCTCCCCTACGAGTGGAGAGTTGACGTCCAGCAGCATGTACATACCAGCCGCATTGAAGATGCTTGCGCACTCATCGTGGTTCAGGTTGGGGTCGAGATTGTACACCCGTATGGTATTGACGCCGAGAACCTGCATGAGGGCGGCATCTCGCAGGCAGTGGTCCTTGTCGCTAAGGGGATCCTTCTTCAGGTCCGGATTGTAGCCTGCAGAGCCACCAGGTTGGTATGCGACGCCCACAATCTGGAAGCGGTTGCCGCTATCGGGGTCAACAAAGTAGTTGTCCTTGGCCACGAGTGGTTTGACGGCGGTGGCAAGTGTAGCGCTAAGCGCAACGAGGAACGAGTGGAGCTGCGAGCGGGATTACCAGGTCAGTGGGATTCCAGGAGAAACAGTGGGGGGGATATTCTCAGGGTCCAGCGTTTCCAGCGTGACGGTCCGATGATGTCGACGACGGCGCCGGGCACAAACAGGGCAACAAACAGACAGGCAGAAGGCCGAGGGTGGGCGTGGGCAAACTCACAAGCATGATGCAAAATATGACGAGTCCCGGAGTTCAATGTCGTTGTCTCGGAGCTCTCCGTGGTTTCGTTTCAATGAGAGTTGCGGTTTGGAGATAAAGAGAAAAACGAGCTGCGAGGATAAGTGGGCTTCCAATGAATGACGAGAAAGATTGAAACGAATGGGGATCTCAAGGTACCCCTCGGGTTCACAAAGTGAAAGGAAATTTGAAATTTAAAGGAAGGGAAAGAATCCCGCGCACTCCATGGAGAAAAGAAAGGTTGGAAGGTGGTATGAAGGGAGGCGCGTTAGTTGGCGACAGCTACCTCGTACTGCTAATTTACCAAGGTTCCCCAAGATACAGGCGGGGTACAGCACTATGCCCAAGTGAGGCACCAAGACACAACCAAGCAACGAGATAAATAACGCCGAGAACATGCGCCTCCAAGCCAAGCAGCCCCTGATACAGAACCGCCAAGTTGAATTGACACCGGGCAGGAGTGTTGGTTTGCGTCCAATCAATGACAGAAGTCTGAAGTGACATACGAACTGGTTCCTGAACTTTCTGGCATGGTTTGTTATTAATACGATCCGTACCGCAAGTCTCAAATTTGCCCCTTGCCATCAGGTGAAATTAGACCAAAACCGGTAAAGTCTAAATACCTAGTAATAGATCAAGACAGGAGTAGTCCAATCTGCGCATCGCATCACATCGTATCGCACAGGACATACCCGTGGTAATGGGAGGTACCTTCCCCTTGGTGATAACTAAATGGCATTCAGTGTGAAAGCCAACCTGCCGAGGCCCCTGCATACCTGCCGATGTAGGTGAGGCTATTTCCCCTCCAAGAAAGTAAGTCGTCCTAGCCATGCTCAGTGGAGTGGCGGTGGGCAAGTGAGCTGCGGTGGCCAGTGGCCACAGGTGTGACAAAGCCATGCCTGACAAAGCAAGCATTGATGGCGACCACCATCAAAGTCCTTGCAGTATATGTATATTATTAACACAATAGCCAAGCGCATCTTGAGCATCTCTGCCCCTACCTACGTATTTGCCCCAAAGTCAGTTTCAAGCATTTAAATCGCCTTCAGCTCTCTGCTAGCTATATTACCTTAGATATATCACTACTACGCTATCCGAGTCTATCAACAAGGATAGTAGCCCGAGGTTGTAGTAGGCTTGGATCGCTTTGAAGAGGTTTGATATTGAAAAGGCTGTTTCAAAGCCGAACTGGCCATACCACATCCAAGCCACATATTAAGCCTGCAAGAACCACCCATGGCGGGCGTCGACTTGGAGCTGGCCTCGTCGCCGCCAAGCGGAGACAGGCAGTCCGACGAACTTACAGCAGCCGCACCCGAAAACCACGAGGACGAACCGATCAAGGTCACTGTCAAGTTTGGCCCGGCGGGCTTCTCCGGGACCTGGGCCTTCCCCGACGACGCCACCCTAGACGAGCTGGTCGTCAGGTGCGACGACCTCTGGCCCGAGTTTGACTGGAGCCAGTGCAAGCTGATGGTAGAGACGCGGGCCCGGCGGCCGGGCGTGAAGGCGCTCCTCAAGGCCCACGACGACGGCGACCTCGAGCTTTCGCTGCTCGACGGCAACACGCTTAAGCTGCTGGCGCAGAAGCGCGCCGAGATCCAGGCCCTCCACGCCGCCTCGGCCGCGGCCACGGCCCAGCAGGCGAGGCGTGCCGCCGTCCTGCAGCGGGCCCGCGCCCGCGCCGCCCGCAGCAGCAACAGCACCAGCACCACCCGGCGCGACCAGCAGCGGGCGCGGGACGACGCGCAGTACACCTTCCACACGGTGCGGCCGCTCCCGTACCTGCCGCGCCCGGAGCGCAGCCGTGCGTTCCTGGAGCGGCTCAAGGCGGACCCGGGGATCCGGGCGGCGATGCGCAAGCACCAGTTCAGCGTGGGCCTCTTGACGGAGATGGACCCGGCGGCGCACACGTCGTCGAGCCACGAGGGCACGTCGCGCACGCTGGGCCTGAACCGGAACCGCGGCGAGGTGGTCGAGCTGCGCCTGCGCACCGACGCCTACGACGGCTACCGCGACTACCGCACCATCCGCCGCACCCTGTGCCACGAGCTCGCGCACAACGTCCACGGGCCCCACGACAGGGCCTTCTGGGACCTGTGCCACCAGATCGAGCGCGAGGTCGATGCGGCCGACTGGACGAGCGGCGGCCACACCGTCGGCCAGGACGAGTTTGCGCCCGAGAGGGGCGTCGAGGAGGACGAGGTTATGGACCATGGGGGGTGGGCTGGCGGGGAGTTCGTCCTCGGCGGCGGCGGCGGCAGCAGCAGCAGCGGTAGTGGTGGTGGTAGGAGTAACGGCGGGGCCGAGCCGTTGAGCCGCAGGGAGATACTGGCTCGGGCGGCGGAGGAGAGGATCAGGAATCTGGAGAAGGCCAATCGGTCAGACGAAGGGGGAGGCAGTGGTGAGACACATGAGGGAAGCCAGTCATGATAGAAGTCTGTCTATTGTGATATATGATTTGGATACGGCGTAATTCTGGTACATCATGGCATGATAGCTTGTACTTATATCACACACGAGTTAGAAATACCCTCTTCACTGCTCAGGATCTAAGCCGCGGAAAGGAGGTTATAATTCCGACCGGAAGTGACTTCCATGTCAATGTAATAACAAAAGACAGCCCGAAGGGCTAGGTATATTACGGGATATCTGAGGGCTTGTAAGCTCGCTGCAGCAAGACCGAATAATGTAGGTACAACAAGTATTGTGAATAACACAAAATGAGCCGGCCAGGACCTCTTCCGTCTCACACCGCCCTTGGCCCCCCTCCTGGACCATGCTTATATGCCTGGCTCATCCGAATTAGAGAGCGTGGCGCCTCCGATATGCATACACAAAGCGCATCGATTCTCCCAATGTATCGCGTATACCATCATATCAAACGCATACGCCAGCTTAGTGGTCTCTCGTTCAAAAATATAAACAATGAAAAAGAAAAAAGAAATGAGGGAAAAACGCCGGTTCTATTCCAATGCAGGTGATCTGGGGGCGGCCCTTTGGTGCTGTAATGCGTGGTGTCGCTACGATTTCTTCTCTTGGACCTTGACCCATTCTTTGATTTCGGGTGTCCATCGGTGTCTAAGAAACTCAACGTCAGTACGGCGTAACAACAATCAGGTTCCCGAGACGTGGAGAAAAAGAGACTCACCCCTTCCACTCAGTAGAGACCAGACTCTTCATTCCGTACTCGTCGGTCAATATCCGGTCGAAGCTGTAGGGCACTTTGGCGGGCACGCCTTCGAAGTCGGTCTCGCGCATCGGGTAAAGATCCCTAGTGCGGTAGCGGTGGTAGTTCTTGCAACTCCAGATGCCCGGGTGGCTCGTGGGGTCTCTCTCGGCCAGACCGGTGATGTCGATAAACATGCCGTTGCTGACGTCGATCCATCTCGCATCAATGACGTTCATGCCATCGCCCCGGGTCCGTTCGACGTGGTGGGGGTTGATATCCAGGAGGTAAGTCTTCTTCCTCTGCTCTCCTGTCCGCTCATCGAGAAAGCGATACTCGTGCAAGGTGTTGTTGTGGTTCTTGCCCAGGTAGTATAGGGTCGCACTTGATACCTGTACGTCGACATCATAGTCCCACGGCATGATTTTACCGTTCCACCACCACCCCAGCAAGGTTCCGTGGGCCAACCATGTCTCAACCCCGAGCGAGCGCAGGGTCGTCAAGTAGGAGCGGGTGAGATGCCTTAGTGCAGGCCTATGCTCCTCGTACGGCACCGCGCCTTTGAAATACCGCTTGTCATAGTGGCCCAGCTCCTCGGAGCCGCCCGGTTCGTGGAAGTACTTGTTATCGGACGGCTTTTTCTCCGACCTTGCTCTTAGAGACCGTGCCAGCATGGGTTCTCCCCCGACCGCTGGGGCGGATAGGACTGAAGGGATTATCAGGCTAGAGAGGAGAAGGAGGGTTTGAAGCGGTAGTGCGCGAAGGAGCTTCATGGTCGTGAAGTATAGGACAAGTTCGGCCGTAGATGTGTTTATATTATCAACCAGTGTGCTCCGGTAGCATGCGAGTGAAGTCGGGGACCGTAGTTTGCCGGAAACCGTCGACAGGTAGGTGCGAAACCGTTATGTTAAATCCTAAGTCAAATTATAAGCACGTCTGAGGATCTCGAGAGTGTCGCGTGATGCGGTCAAAGGTATTGGACTTGGAACTCACGTTCGCAAAACACGACAGGATCGGCAACCGCAGCCAGGCGAGGTCGAACCGGGATAGAGAAGAGGTCGAGTGTCGGCTGAGGGATGGAGGTTGTTTAAGGAGGGTATACAGGCGCCGATGGAGGAAGGAAAATATAGGCGCCTCGGCCGAAAGAAGAGGATATGGGACTCAAAAGGAGAGAATGAAGGACATCGAGGAGGCAGACGACAGGAGGAGGCTTCCTATTCTTGGTAGACCCTAGAAGGATTCCGAGGGCATATATCCCTGACCTGCGCCGACCACTAATACTACTCTGCGAAGTGGCGGAATGAACGGGGACCACTGGGTTTTCGTACAGAGGGGCAGAGCCAGGGTTGGTGAGACGGCGCATACGTAAGACGGGCAGACCCCAAGATCACTGGGACTGGAGACTGAGGCTATGGCCGACCACCCAATTGCACGCATGAGTGTCGTGTGCCACAGTGCGGAACTGCGCGAAGATCCTTGCAAGGTCATTACGAAGGCTATATTCATACAGCCAACCCTGCCCTACGCGCTACCCCCTTTTCGATGGATCTCAGTTTTCAGAAGCTATTCCTCTTCGGTGTCGTCGCATCATCGACATCTTGGGTTCCTTAGGCAATCAGGAACACCGAGTTGGCCTTCGTCCTCACCCCTAATTAAACCAAAGCACCGTGAAAGTGGGACCCCGCCATTTTTTTTTTGGAAACCGTTCCCCCGCAAGCCACCCAGTCAGGGCCTTCCATTGCGCAAATAATAAAAGAACATGAGACCCATGGTCTCAACGCCGTTAAACTCTTCAAGAAAACTCTTCAAGGGTTGAAAGTCCCTGGATTTTCTCAGACAAAAAGTTAGATACGTGTCACCTCTCTCGAGGGTCAAGAGTCCGGTCGACTCGGCCTCGGATGGTGATAAGGCGGTAGGCTGCATCATGGCTTGGAGTTAGGTAGGTAATTAATTAATGACGGCCTCAACTTGGTTCAGCCGCAAGCCCTCTCGATCTTCATCCCATCCTCCTTATCTGCCCCTGAATCAAATAAACCTATGCTTGGCGATATTCAAAAGCAGTTTGCCAGACTATTCACAGGGCCTGAAGCCGAAAATGCTGGTTCCTGGCTCATCTAGTCTGCACTTCCAGTTCACGCAATCCGCAATCTGGGAGATACGGTTGCTGGCACCTTTGTCGCTGATAAAGCGCTGTGCCGAGTTCCGGGGCTGAGATTTCAACAAGGTTCGCAACACGAGGCCAACAACCAGGAACTTGCATGACGTCCCGCCGTCATCATTCAATCGCAACCATTGCTTGTCGCGTGCTAACCTGCCTCATTACCTTTAGTCCCGCTGCCAAGACTCAAATTCCCCAAGTCCTGGCCACGCTAGTCGGGTAGTGCACTGTGCAGAAAAGCAGATTATTTACTGTATTTTCCAGCAGCGGCTAGCGTCTGTGGTGTTCGTGGGTCACCTTCCTCTTCATACATACCCTCATCTCCTGCTAAGGAAAAAGGGGGGAAGAGGCTGAGTATGGGTGCAGAATGAAACAGCCCATCTTCGTTACTGTGATCGCCATTATCGCCATTCTGGTTATTTGTGACAGTCATTCCCCTTGAAAACCATTATCTTGGCGTGTGTTCCGACCAGGATCAGAGTTGCCCGGTTTTAGCGATGGGATCGTCAGTTTGATATCTAATCCCCCCTAGCAGGCGGTTCGGTTGCTGAGGGAGATCATCGAGACTTGGCAGAAGTTAAGGTTGATTCAACCGCGTCATCGTCTCTCCATCTATGCATACAACAATGGATTTCCACGCCACATATGACATCGTGTACTGTACAATACGAGACCACACGGCCGCAATCATGCAATCTTCAACTCATCAATCCGCCGCTCGATATCCGGCACCTGCCGCAGCAACACGTCGAGGTCCTCCTTCTCGTCCTCCAGCTTCAGCCGCTTCTCGGCGTCCAGCCGGGTGAACACGTAGTTGCCCTGGCCGTCAAACTGTAGGATGCGGCTGTGGTATTTCCACAGGCTGCGCCGGTGGCTCACCGTCATCAGCGTGATGCCGAGGCTCTTGGCGTTCTCGTACATGGTCTTCTCCGCCTCAAGGGTCACGCTGCTCGTGCACTCGTCGAGGATCGCGTATCGCGGCCGGTGGTAGAACAGCCTCGCCATGGCCACGCGCTGCTGCAAGCCTCCCGACAGCACGTCGCGCCACTCGGCCTCGGCGTCCAGTCCTTCGGGATACAGCTCATTGAGATTCTCAAGGTTAAGGATGCCCAGGATGCCCAAGAGGTCTGCATCTGTCACCCCCTTAGCCCGCATTGTCCGCAGACCGTCGGGGTAGATGATCTGTTGCCGGAGGGAGCCACGAGACAGGTAGGGACGTTGCGGGATGTAGAAGATGTCGCTGAAGGGCGGCTTGTAGACGGTGCCTCCGTAAACCGGCCAGAGACCCCCGAGGATGCGGAAGAGGGAGGATTTGCCGCAGCCATTAGGGCCAACCACGAGGAGGTGGTCGCCTGGCTTAAGCGAGAAGGAGAGTGCCTTGACAAGCACATCGCCGTTGGGGGAGACGATGGGGCTAGGGCTCTGTCAGTATAAAGACGCAAGCGACTCCCAGGGGTATCTTATCACTTACACGTCGACGAATTCGATATTCTCGCTCTCCACGACCTTACCCCTGCCCTTGAGCACAGCCTCGTTATCCTCGGTTCCCGAGCTTGACACGAGCTTCTTCTCGAAATGCCCGGCCTTGATATCGTCCATGACATCTAACAGCGTCGCCACGCGCGAGGTATACCCGGCGAGCTCCATGATTTCTCGGTACGAAAACATGACTCGGCCAAATGCATCAGATGCCGAAAGAAGCATCCGGCGATTGGTAACAAA
This sequence comes from Phialemonium atrogriseum, assembly GCF_030411735.1. Lineage (NCBI taxonomy): Eukaryota > Fungi > Ascomycota > Sordariomycetes > Cephalothecales > Cephalothecaceae > Phialemonium > Phialemonium atrogriseum. The sequence goes on from NW_026848138.1 coordinate 1,653,247, forward strand.
ACTCTCGGTCCGGTCGCCCATGTTCATGGCAATCTGGCCGGGGAGCTTGATGAAGACCGGGACGCTGCAAAGAAGCAGGCCCAAGGCGCCCCAGAAGTACTTGATGACAAAGTCCTCCATGAAGCCGTGATAGAAGCGGCGGCGCAGGATGTAGTTGACGTGCTTGATCAGCGTAAAGTAGCCCTTGTCCAACGTGTCCTTTTCCGCCTCGTGGCCTGCATATAAGGCTACTTCCTCGCTGTGGTCTATCAGGCGGGAATGCTGGAACCGGAATTCGCCCTCCAGGCGGGCTTCATCTGCAACATATTTGCCGAATGGCGGCGTCAATGCTCGCAGCACATGCGCCGATAGTTGGACAAGGAGAGACATGAACACGACCCCTTCGCCACCCACGCTCTTGGATAAGGAATAGGTATAGATGGTCTGGCGGAAATGTCAGTTGAGCCAAAATAGTAGACCTCAAACGAGGGCCCTCACCATATCCAGGATTGGCTTGGCTAGATTGCTGTATAGTTCCGCCAAGCTATTGGAGAACTTCGCAACGTCGACAGTAATCAGCTGGTCTGGGTTCTTTATCCTGTCGTCAAGAGCCGACAGTCCGTAGAAGGTCAGCTCCGAAAGGTACTTGTCGTGAATATGCTGTGTCAGGCGTGTTCGGTACTTCAATGAGAGCTCTGCTTGGTGGTATGACAACTAGAGACAAGATGATTAGCCAATTGATATCCAACGACCATCTGCCTTCCAGGGGGCCAGAGATCCATCCCACAGCCAGACCTACCATTGAGTTGGTGAACGTTGCCGGCACCGCGATCAGCATCCACCATACGATGCTTGTCAGAAATTCCCTCCCATTACCCTTAACCAGGCTCTTCACGATCGCACCGTCCATGGCAGCGACCTTCAGACTGATGAGCGTCCGGACGACGAGGAAGAAGCTATGGCTGATCAGCAGCCTGGTCTCCTTGCTCCGCCACCCAGGCACGACGATGCGCAGCAGCCGCAGCAGCGACCGGAAGAACTCGCGGTTCAGCTCGACCCTCTTCCTCTTGCCCGCCGCCTCCTCGCCCGCCGCCGCCGACGTCGACGTCGTCCCGACCTGCTCCGCGCGCCGCGCCGCGTCCCGCGCCGAGGCGGCCTTCTGCTCCGCGATGGCGTGGCGCACGCGGTTTATCAGGGCCACGAAGAGGGCGAGGTACACGGCTCGCGAGATCCGGGTCCTGTTGGACAAGTACATTTGCGTGAGCTGCGAGACTATGCTCCGGATCGTGCGCTCGCGGAGGGCTGGCGGGAGGAGCTTCGAGTGTGATGGCGCCATGGCGGCGACTGAGGTCGAGCAGCCGAAACTGCGATGTCGTAGGGGAGTTGGGAGTGATTATCGGCCGGAGTATCGCTCTCTAGGTAGAGGCAGGTATATATCGCCCTGGGATTATCCCCGAAGGGATGGCGGATGGAAATTGTATGCGCTCAGCAAAAGGCCAGCAGCATCGGGGCAATTTGCCTTAATTGAAACTATTCGAGTATGCGGAATAGGAATTGTGCGTATGTATAGGAGGAAATCGACACTGGAAGCCGCATGGCGGCATTGTTGTTGCAATGAGCGACTGCAGGGGATCGATGGTCTCTGTGATGTCAGGTCCGGACGGTTAGCAGCCAGTGGGCAGCGGCGTTCCTCGGCGTTGCGTCACGGCATCTTTAGCTGGCGCAGACAGGGTTCGTGGCTTAAAGCATGTGATTCTGGATTCTGGGGAAAGGTGTGGCTGGTGGGCTGTGGCTCAAGCTACCTAGACCATCATCCCATGTCTCTCTAGCTTGGCTTCATCCTCCATTCTTGTCCTCACTCACAAGCCGAAACCCGGAAGGATGACGTTCAAATGCCTAGCTACATGGCTCTTTTGCATACAGGCATGTGTTGCAAATGTAGAAAAGACAATCTTCTTAGGGCCTAGTACCGTCAATGTGCCGCTTCAACATCCAACCCTTGAAGACCTACGAATCGACGTGCTCACTCTGAAAGACTCGACACTGAGAACCGAGATCGAGGCAGAGTTTCCCAAGGACAAATTAAGCAAGGGGAAGGCATCATGGTTCTTGTTGGACAGTCTCCAAGAAAACCAGCGCTACGAAGTTCGGATTTGCTGGGCTGCAACGGTAAGGACTCCAAGTGCAATTGCCTTCTAAATTGTTCTTCCCTGTAGCTCTGACAATTTACCAGCAACCCACTGCGTTCACCCTGAATACGTACGAATTACCGACAGTATGGGACACTCCCGAACTGATCGGCTCTCTGGCCGAGTACTCCTCGACTCGGCAGCCGCAAGCCAGTTCGGATGCCGAGCAGACGCGGGCCTCCCACCGGCCCGAGAAGGGCAGGGGGGTAGGGGAAAGAGAAGCCTCGGTGCTCTTTCTCCAAGTCCTTGCTTCTGCAGACTACTTCACCACCAATGCGACTCTGATGGACAACGTCCCTCCCGTCAGCGTGGACATCATCCTTGACCCCTTTATCTTCAACGTCTTCCCTCGGTCTCTGGTCCCGACAGCGATATTCATCCCCGTCGTCGCGATCGCCTCTTTTTTTGTCGCAAGGTTGGCCGTCTCGTGGATACAGAGCATCATTTCGAGCGATATCACCGCCGAGGAGAAAAAGCGGCAGTGATATGTAATGTACGTAGTCTCCGTGCGGCGGGCCCGAGGGGCCTCCCAGGGAACAACCCTGAGATATAAGCCTACAGTACTGATCCTCCCCAGGAACGCGTCATCATTCAAGCATCATTCATGTACCCGCAACCCACCGAGGCAGCTGAACAAATCGTCTCCACACGAGGACCGAAGCAAAGTTGTTCTCGACAGTCCCGACTCTCTTTCCTGGTGCATCACATGCGCTCTCGGCAATACAGTAATCGCACAACGGTTCGCAAATTTCCAATTCTAGCCCATAAGCCCTCCTTTCTACGCCACAAAAAGACCCCACAAGCAGGGTCCCTAATATTGGGACCCATGCCCTTGGCCATGCCCTTGACCGTGGCCCTGGCCATGGTGCTGACCACCACCACCACCATATGATGGCTGGGAGGGATATGACGAGTGAACCGCCTGGCCACCGCCATATTGTGGGTTATACGAACCCGGGGTTGAGTATTGTTGCTGCCCATACCCCGGGCCGGACGACCCGCCGTATTGGTTTGCCGGTGGACGGCCAGAGGGAGGGGGAGGAATGTGTGTCTGCTGACCGTATTGCTGCGGTTGGCCGGGCGGTGGCGGGTAAGAGGGAGTATGGGACGTGTTCGTGTTCCCAGATGTATGTTGCCCGTAGGAGGAATGCTGCTGAGATTGGCCTGGCGGAGGCGGGAAGGACGGCGTACTGGAGGACGATGGACCCTGGGGCGGTTTATATGACGTTGGCGGCTCTTGGCCGCTGTAACCCCCAGTCTGTCCGGTATTTGAGTACCCGTAGTTTTGGCCCTGCCATTCAAAAAGTTAGCCCATACGAGCGCCCCTGGGCCATTTGATCCCAACGAAGCTTCCATTGCAACATACCGATTGGCCATGCTGTTTGCCCCCAAACATGCTGGCAACACCCCCCATCACGGACCCAGCAAGCCCTCCGCCGGACTGGTGGGACGACTCCGACTGGCTGCTATGGTAATTCTGGGGCTGGGAGGGCTTGTTGCCCGAGGAGAAGAGGCTCGATGCCAGCTGCCCGACCAGCTTGCCGCCCAAGCCACTGCTGCCGCCTGACGAGTGGCCCTGACCCCCGGAATGCGTCAGCCCGCCGAGGAGCTGGCCGGCGATGCCCTGTCCGCCCCCGTGCGAGTTCCCGGAATTCCCACCGCCGAGGTTGCTCATCAGAGCATTGCCCAATACACTCTGGAGAGAGGTGGCGTAACCAGTCAGCAAATCATTCAGTAAAAAGCAAATAGCACGGACAACCGAGATAAAAGCAAGACAAGACAAGAAAAGAAAAGAAAAGAAGAGGATCAAGCGCTTACCCCCAAGCCCCTATCGCCCGTCGGCCCATCAACGCCGCCCCGGGTGCCGCTCGCGCCGGGCGGCATGACGGGCTCCATGGTCCCGTCGGGGTGCTGGACGGTCTGGGTGCCGTCCGGGTGGGTTATGAGCTGGGGCTGGCCCGGGCCGCCGTAGGGCTGCTCGGCTGCGTGGCTGACCGAGCCCTGGCCGACGGGGGCGTCCTTGGTCGGCGTATCCCACTGCGAGGCGCCCGTCGACAGCTGGACGTAGTAGTACTTCTTGCTGGCGCCGTCCCATTGCGCAATCCAGCCGGCGGGCAGGTTGGGCGGGGCGAAGGTGGGGCCGTCGTTGCCTGGCGAAGCTGGGCCTGCCATTGTTCCGAGGGAAGGGGAGCGAGCCTTGGGGGGAAGATGGGAGGAAGGCAACGAGATGGTCGGTCGTGAGTCCGAGGTGGTTGAAGGGGCGGAGAGCTATGGGACCATGACAAGGCGGGAGGGTTTTATGTAATGGGTTGCCTCTGCCTGTGAAGAAAGGAACACTGGAGAGAGGGGAGGGGTGAGAAAAAAAAGGACGAGAAAAAAAACTCAACGCTAGGCGAATTCCGGCCATTTTTTGCCAATAGAGGCTGAGAAAGGCGAAAGACTATACACAGCCTCAAGCTGTCTGCTGAAAGGCTGCTAGGCCATATTAAACCAGAATGTGAGGCCGCCTCTGGCCAGCTGTTTGGTGGGGGAAGAGTTCCTGTAGAGGGGCATGTTGGGCACTGTCAAGGAGCACGCCATCATTGCCATGTCAATTGCACCAGACAGCCCTCAAGGCCATTGAGGAAGGTTGCAAAGACCACTGTTTTATATTATATACATCAATATACGTGTACGGATACTCGGCCATGAGGTGAGTTGCGAAAGTCAAGGCACCGGCTAAGGCCCTCGAAAATGCCCAAAACTACTTTTTTTTTTTTCAATGAATACAATGTCTGTACAGCGAGTCTCTCTGTGTCGTGTTGAAGACTGCCTGCCCCCTCTCCTGCTTCGCATCCCTTCCCTCGTCTAATATGCTGTTCGTATCGTCATGACGGACGCTTCCAACGTTGGTGCTGTTATACCCAACGGGTGCTGTACCTAACCAAACATCGTAAATCGCACCATGCCCCATATCAAACCAGTTGATGGTCTATTACGCATTCGATGCCCTAAGCAAGCTCGACTCCCTCTTCTATAGTAGGCTCCTTTGCATCCTGCATTGGTCCTGCCACTGGCACAACCGCAGGTGAGGCCGCCGTTTCGGCCTTTTCCGGGTCTTGGGTCAACCCTTTCCGGATCGCCAGAACACTGTCAACGATAACTGCATCGATTCCCTCTTTAACTTGGCGCTGCACGTGGATATGTTAGCTTGAGCAAGATCCCCCCGTTACAACTGACTCGCAGTGGGACTGACCTGGACCATGATCGGGTCGTTGTTCTGCGTCCCATAACTGACACATACCAGCCCGCTCTGCTTCACCACCTTCACCAGCCGGGGACTGTTGACAAAGGGCTCTGCATAGCTCACAATGCCCAGCAAATTCCACCTACTCGCGAACCTGATAGCCTCCTGCAGGCTGGAGGCTCGGATGTCACCCACAGCACAACTGCCCGCATCAGTCAGGAACATGATCGGGATGCTCGGTTGCTTGAAACTGAGACACAGGCAAATGTCCGGGTTGAACGAGCTGAAGATGATGTTCCGGTCGCCCGCTAGGTCATACACCTTGCTCAGTACCGTATCGCAGAACGAGTTCAGCTCGACGGCATATGTGTCCATCTCGTGCTGCTCGCTCTCGTGCAGCATCGGATACTTCATCTCGATGTTGAAGCCCACCGAGGGTGGTAGCTTGCGGAACAGGTCCTCAAGCGTCGCGAAGGGTGCCTGGATGAAGTTGCCCCTCGAGTTGGCTTTGAATCCCTTGGCCTTAAAGTCTCGCGTGTGCTTCATACGTTCGTCCAGTCTCTGCCTGTCCGTCTCCGAATAGCCCATAGACATGGAGCGCTGCCGAGGTCCAGGGCTGTTGCTCCGGGTTAGCTGGACCTGCTTGTTAACCGCCTGGTGCGCGGCCTCGGGCCGCGATGAGTCGGGGTTGATATGCAGGAACTGCTCCATCGTGAGCATGTGGACAGGAGCATCGAATCCCGTCTCGCTGACGAGGAAGTCATGGTATATGACGGGGACGTGGTCTTTGGTCAGCTGCACGTCGAATTCCACATACTGCGCGCCAAGATTGGCTGCTGCAATGAATGACGGAACCGTGTTCTCGCCCAGCTGCAGGGACTTGTTCGAGGCCAGATTCTTTCCCAGCCCGCGATGGCCGATGACCATGGTCGAAGTCAGCTTCTTCCAGTAGGTCTGCCTGGACGTGACCTCCATGTTTGGGTGGGAGAAGGGCGTGATCACTAGGAAGTTGAAGTTGACCGTGCCAATGACCTCCAAGTTTGCCCCCATGATAGGCACGCAGACATCGCCCTGCAGGTTCATCCGCTTCGCGCCAATGTTAGGCCGTACACTCGACAGCAAGGCCACCCCACGACCGATCTTGTTCTTCTCGTTGCCCGAGTACGTCGGAACAATATCGAAGAGTAGTTTGACCTGTGTCGCGTCGTTTGTCGTGAAAACTATAGGCTCCGTGGAGATGTTTTCGTGGACCGGGAGATCGATGATTGTGGGCTCCCCACGAGCGCCGTTTGCCGAGACGACCACGGACAGCGCCGTGTCTAGCTGGGTCGCATGAGCCTCGGTGAGGGGCACCCTATCCAGCTTGACAGCCTCGGTGGTCTTCCTCATGTCCATGGACCCGAGACTGACAAGCACCAAGCTCTCATTCTTGAGGTACCTGTGACCGAATGACTTGACGGGGTCTGCAAGCCGTGTTGAGCCGTTAGAGCGTCGGTCTCCGAGAGAGGAGTATTCTGCAGGTGGCGAGGTGCTAGTCATCGACTTCTCGTCGTCAGAACTTGCACTGGTAGTAGTGGCGTCGTCAGACGGGAGGGAGTGGGCAGCAAGCAAGCGGGCAATCGGCAGATGCCCACGGAGGGCTGCGTGTTCCCTCGCTGTCCAGCCCGACGAGTCCGGCTTGTCTACTTCTGCCCCGGCATCAACCAGCAGCTGGGCTACTGACAGATGCCCATCCACAGCCGCGATGTGCAGTGGGGACCAGGCAAATGACTTCTCCACCAGCTCGAGGTCGGCTTTCTGCTCGTCCGTGCCCTGCAGCAACACTCTCGCGCACTCGTCATGTCCGAACCTGGCAGCGACGTGTAGGGCCGTCTCGCCTGTCTTGTCCTGCCAGTTGATATCGACGCCAGCATCTACGAGCATCTCGACGATGCGCTTGAAGTTGGACCTCGTGGCTAGCGCCAAGACAGCACTCGATTTCGATACCGCCCTCCTCATTTCGGCCTTGGTCTCACTAACGCCTTGCCAATTCTCCCCCTGGAGGAGGGCCTTGGTAGTCAGAGGGTGGCCACCGATCACACTAAGGTGGAGTGGTGCACAGCCCTCCTTATCCTGCCATTCCGGGGCGTCGATGCCATTTTCTGCGTTGAACTGGCCCCAGTGTTGCATCTTTTCCATTATTATCTGGCATACGACGACGCAGCCGAACTGGGCAGCATAGTGCAGTGGGAGTCGACCGAACGAGTCTCGCGCACTGAGTGCGATTCTCTGGCCAGGCCGGAGCTTGTCCAGCAAATAAACGAGTATCTGAACCACTTTGTCGTCTTTAGTGAGGAGGTTGGGTTCCTTGATGCCCGTCTTCCGGGGCCCGCACAGAGGAGATGTAGCTGCTGTCAGATAATGCTGGGCATACTGGACGCCCCCGGGAAATGGATACGGGCTAGGCTCCCCTTCATCCTTGTTGGCGGACGCGGCCTTGGTCCGGCCGATATGGATGACCAGCCTATGAATGCAGTTCCGCTGGTGGATATCGCCCGGCTCATCCAGGGTCTCGATATTGCCAAGAAGATAATCGAGGGCGGCTCGGGACTTTGTGGATATGGATCGTTGCAGGAGATTCAGAAGCATGCTTTGAGACGACGGTTCAGGGAGGACAAGATTTCCCTCCGCGAAGCCCGCTTTCAAAGAGGGAACGTCATCAGTTCGGATTGCTTGCTCCAGCTTCTCCAGCAGCGCCGGAGCAATTCTCAGCATAGCCTTCGCCGAGGCTCTCCCAAGGGACCTGCTAGACCGATCCGACATGGCATCATCAAAGTTCTGAGCATCTCCGAGGACGGAGAGCCATCTGTTGATTTCGGAGAGCAGGCGAACAATAGTTGTGTCCTTGGCGAACGGCCGCGGATCGACCTTGGTCGAGATGTACCGGTGCTGCGTCGTCGTGTTTGGGACTTTCTTGTCCAGCTTTTTCGTGATCTTTACGAAGCCCCGGCGGTTGATCTCGCCGAACCATTGGAGATTCCTCAACTGGCTACGGAGCTCCAGGAGAGCACCCATCAGCTCTTCGACCTCGTCCTGGTCCAAATTGGGGACGACATCCGGACTACTGCCATATCGGTCTTGCAGAAGCTTGAGCCGGCGGCAAGCGTCGGCAAACTTTTTGTTGTAGAAAGAGTCAACATCCTCCAGATTCCGGTCCAGAGCGAAGAAGAACTCTGTTTTGTGTTGGTTAGGTTGGAAACGGGCCCTGACCGGAGCTCAACCCAGAAGAATTCCCACCTGCAAGGTCCACTGCCTCCTGTCCATTCTGAGCTGCCAATGCAGCAGCCTTCACCAGCTTCTTCAGGCCCTTGTAGTCGATGTAGGAGGCTGCCCACTCGGGGACCTGGTTACGGGGGAGACTGCATCTCATGTGAGCTCGATTGGCCGGGGCTTGATAATGACTGGAGAGCCCATACTTTCTTCCGAACTTCATGTCTCGAGGGCAGTGCGGGTGTGTCGAGAAGGAGGGTGGGGGGGTAGGAACGGTGCAATGACAATAGGATAGATAGGTCAGCACGAGGCAATATTTCTCGGGGTTTCAGTGTTGACCATGCATGAGTCGAGGTGGCCCTCCAAACAAAGAAATCGCGAGCCTCGGTGAACTATGTCGAAGGAGCCCAGTCTTGGCCGTGAAGAGCTGCAAGGAAAAGAGAGAGAGAGAAGGAAGGCTGAGATAGCTGTTGTCATCAGCTAGCTGTTAAGGACGAAATCAGGCACAGCCGGATATGTCGACGAGCATTCTAGACCCCCACGGGGACGCCATGTTTGCTCGAGTGGTGGTTCGGTCGAGGTCAGGATTGGTGGGTGTGGTCTGCACTTTGCAGAGCTTGACGATGGGGAGAGAAACAAGGAACGGCGGGGTTTATAATTCGTGGGGTTGCAAAGTCCGAGTTTGCTTTGGCAAGCTCACCTGTACATCTGCTGCTATCTCCTGGCTCCTTGCTCCAGCTAACAGGGCGTGTTCCCAACCAGGAGACAAGGTGTTGCAACTTTCAAGACTCAGCGATGTCCAGCTCTCAAGAAAGACAAGGGAGGAGCCTATAAGGGTTCATAGCGGCATCCGTGGATCGATCAACTCAACATTACTGGCCAGTTCTGTGTCATTGAATCTCGGCCCCACCCTATGCTCTCCACCCAAGTCCACCGCCTCCCATCGCTATTTGAGAGGTCTCCACTCCGTTGTAGAAGTAGGTACCTCCTTCTTGCCACATACTCCCGTCATGGAACCGAGACCGAATGCCGACAAGCCCTGGTTCCTGGTCTGCCCCATGTTTTTCAGTATCACCGAAACTCACCGCTAGACAAAAGGCACGCCTCGTGATCTCTTGCCAGGAACGCCACTAGTCTATATTCCAGCGACGATGCTGTGTCAACTGTCAAGTGATACGTGCTTTTCAGGGGCGCAACTTTCTGACAGGTCACGCTGCCAGCCTGCATGAACGTGGGGAGCCCCGGGTAAAAGTACTGAGCAAATCGTATTCTGACATATCGATGACCCTCCTCTTGCGCCTGTCTAAAAATGTGTACAGTACTTGTACGTCCAGAGTTCGTACATATTCTGCCGTGTATGTGCTGATAGGATGCAGCATGGAGAATGATGGATCATGACGCATCCAGGTTCCATGACCAAAAGTACCTATGTATGTACTTGTACTTGTACAGAGAATATACCGGGGTCAGGCCCCAAGCCATGTGTCCGAAGCGTTGGATCAGAACACAGCTTTCGGGCCTCTCTCCAGTCAAGTGCTCAAGCAGATGCTACTATCTGCGAATGTGATCTGGATAACTTCTCCGCGAACCCAGCGAAAGCCGGCGGAGATTCTGGAGCCCCAGAAGTGTGTGTGATGTCGGAGGATGGACCAAGCTGCGCTCTCTCCTGAGCAGTTGCCTCCGTTGCCGAGGCCACTGTCGGCTCCCCTTCTGCATGGGTCGACAGGTATTGTGACCATTGTGTAAAGAGTTTGTTGATGGATATGCCGGAAATGCTGTCTAGATCGGGACCGCCGCTTCGTAACTCTCGCCGCTCCTCGGGTGGAAGGGCCTGGAACAGGACCCATCGTGCACGATTCGTATGTTTCTCATATTCCTCATTGAGCCAGTCAAGGTTCACCAGCATTTTAAATCTCCTCCTGCTCCTGTTTCGTCGACTGCGGAACCCTGTTCCGGCGGTCATCATCCTCAAACTGCCGTCGACGTCAATTTGACCTCTTCGCGAATCAAGCATCGGCTGCACCAGTCTTGTGCATAGTGCTACATCCTCAAGCTCGTAAAGCGTGATTCTTGCCCAGAGCGCACGTTTGAGACGGTTTAATCGACCGGAGTAGTCATGGTCGGTGCCAGAGACACCCCAAGGGGCCCTTTTCGACTTAGGACCGACTTCAGCGAGATCGAGAAGCTCCATCATCTTGTACGGTAGGCTTTGGTGTCTCTCCAGGCTATCGTCGAGGATAAACGAGAGAACTTCGTCGATGCTGTGAACGAAGCCCCGTACCAATGTCTTTGCGGCACGTCGGTCTAGATGGGAGACACACATCCAGACGACCCGGAAGAGGTACCGGGAGCCAATCGTCCAACCGTCTCGCATACAGGCAACGAGTACCTGTGCCGCCTGCCGGGTTTGGTTGAAGTCAATAAGACCGTCCAGCAGAGCCTCCAAGAGCTGCCGATCCAAAGTTGCTCGCTCGATGACGAAGCCATCAACGACGGCCACATCTGATTCTTGCGCCCACTTCCACAAGACGTGATACGATTCGACGTCTTCTTGCGTTCTGCGACGAAGGCCGATTCCTCGGGGGTCGTGGCCAGTCAGCCGGCGAACAATGCTATAAAAGCCAACAATGTCCTTCTTCAGCCGGTAGTGGTGAAGTAGAGACACTAATGTCATCTGCGTCGGCCTCAGGTGGCTCTTGAAAAGGAACGAGTCCACGACAGCCTGTGCTAGACAAGACTCCCCGATCCGCGAGAACCCTGAAATCAGGGCATTATAGTTATGAATGCCTGGCGGAACAGGGGAAATGAGGACGTTGTAACAAATCTTGGCGATAAAATGCTCCCTGCGAGCCTTGTATTCCCTTTCAGCCATCGGTTTAGCCTTGCGCAGGGCGTCCCAATCCGCCATGATCTTCCTGTTGACGGCGTTTAATCCGTGTCTTGATTCTGTGCTGAACTCGAAATTTATCGAAGGATCGCCATAACGAGGATAACCGTCGGATCGGAGCATCCGGATAGCGTTCCAACCGGAGTCCAAGCTAATTGGAGCTTGGGAGACCTCATCGCGCTCGTCCCGGTATGCCTCGACCAGGAGCCGGTCCACCAAATCGTCGATCATCTCGGTCATTCTCTCGATCTGAACGGAGCTGGAAGGTTCCCGCTGCGGGATTTCGGGTCGTGATTCTTCAATTGCTAGGAACTCTTCGACCTCCATCATCCGCGGAGGTGTCGTCCACCAGATTTTCTCCTTGGGGAGACCCAGACCCCTCTCCAGAAACTCCCGCCTATATCGGCGGTGGTCTGCCTTTACCCTTTCTTGAAGCAAAACCTCTGGCTTAAGGCAGATCGAGTTCAATACCTCGAGTGTGTCAAGTTGTTGTCGTGCAGCAGCAGGATACGGGGCTGTGAAACGGGCGTCTGCTGCTTGGGCCAGCTCGTGAGCCGCTGGCGCCTCCATGAGCTCCGCTAAGCCATCCTTTGCCTCGCTAATTTTCCGATCCAGCTCCTTCCTGCGCTGGTCCTTGTATTTTGCATCCAGGACCGCGGCGGTGGCCATAATGGTGGTGTAGAAGGCCGTGAAGGCATCGCTCATGCGGACCTTGCGACGACTCGGGGCAGATCCCGCTCGCCGAATTAGGACGTTGGTTGCCTGGAGGCATGTCCGACAGTGAGAGCCATTTGCCTGGGAGGCTCTTGACCAGATTGCATGCATGTTTGATGCATGTCGACTGGAGGTTGGACGAGCTGGGCCTCACAAGGTTATCGTATGAGGGTCGGAAGATTGTTTGATGCTGACCTCGACTTATTGGCTAATTGACCGGTTGGGCCTGGGCCCGGGCAGCAGCTCAATGGCAGGTAGGAAAATCCGTCCCGTCGCACCCGACCTCTCTAATTGCACCCCCGGGGTATGTAAATTCTACAGCAAAAATAGCCAAACTTAAATTGCCGTAAATACCTAGATCCTCGACTACCTAGGTACCTAGACAATATTATTGCTGAAGACTGTTGAATGCGAACTGATTTGCACTTAAACCACCTACTGCGTAGTTATCCAGTGAGGTTTGACAGTTTACAAAACGGGTTCGATAGAGGCTGAAGTGGTGCGAAGTTAGCACAGCGACCTACGGAATACCTAACCTAAATTTATCGAGGTTTCAAGGTGGGGTTGGAGATTGCCCCACGTTGTGAACTTGTGATAGAAGACCGTTCCATCCCATTTCGACACTCATAGAGTAGGTTTTATGCGATATATCTCCTGTCTACGCCTGTCCCGCGGATTTAAACTCCATAATCTCAGTTCCATACTGGAGAGATGTACGCTTTGGCATTGACTGCCGAGTTGGTAGGGTATGTTGGAGACACCGGGCATCCTCCCATCTCCGGAATTGGCATCGTGTTGATGACGCTCTCTCTTTCAGCGTTACCAACCTCCGACCCAAAGACACGGAGGAGACTCCCTTTTGGTATACCTTCAAAGTCCAATGCACTTCCTGCAGAGAAACACATGCCAAGGAGGTGGCTGTTAGCCGATTTGTGAGTTCCTGGTACTCCAGCAACTCCCCCACATACATCTTCTGACACGGTTTTACTAGGATACCAACGAAATGAGTGGGAGTCGTGGGGAGGCCAACTTCGTTTGGAAGTGCAAGAACTGCAAGGTTTAAGGCTTCACTAGCGCCTCCAAGGCCAGGACAGGAGCTGACATGAGCTTTTGGATACCGTAGAGGGAGTCGTCTGCAACCATCAAAGCTGCCCCGACGCCTTACGAGCAGAGCGAGCCCGCGAAGAGGCGGGATATCCTTGAATTTGACTGCCGAGGCCTCGAGTTTACTGAATTCATTCCAGAGGTTTGTCTGTTTTGAAGCAGGTTGGGAGGGATGATGCTAACACTCTGGCAATAGGGCGTGTGGCTCGCTGAAGGCATTGACTCCAATAGCAAGTTTACAGAAATCGAGCTGCAGGACGGTGAATGGTTTGACTACGACGAGAAAGCAGGTGAGGAGGTCAGCATCAAGGACATCAAATGGGAAATCAGACGAGCATAAAGGGGTGCGTGGAGATTCTTATGTCGTAGTAACATCCAACCCTAACCCTTGCCTATCAAGGGAGGTACTGTTAAACTGTTAAATGCAACTCCGAATTTCTGGAATCTCAATTATGGGCCGCTCAATTCCCAGTCTTCTTCCAACCGTCACGTAGAGCAACTCCTCCATCATGTCGACTTCTAACCTCGCCACCGATCTCAATTACTTGGCCGATGCTGCACATCTGCTGGCGGAAGCCGCGCCAGAGACCTCAGCCTACATGATGAGCTGTAGGACCGGGCTAATGTTCGCCAACGAGCTTCAGCATTCCGATGTCCAGAAGCAGCATATCTGCGGCGCCTGCGGCCACATCATGATACCTGGCCATGGTAGCGCGCTGAGGATCGAGAGTGATCGGGCATTGCATAGACAGAAGCGCCATCATAACAGGGCCGAGAAGAAGCCACAGCACGCAAAAGATGTGGAAAACAGATCAGGGCCTTCCAAGGTGCTTTCCTGCGGGCACTGCGGAAGATACACCAAGATCGCAATACCGCCGCCAGGTCCAATTACGAGGAAGAAGACCTATGTCCACTCTACCGCCCCTATATCGGTTTCTCGAGGTGCCGAGTCGCAGAAACAAGCTGCCAACGCAAGCAGCAAGAGGAGGGCCAAGAACCGCAAGGCTGGACTCCAGGCTCTGATTGAGCAGAGCCAAGCTAATAGGAACTTGGCGAAGCCTGCACTTGGTCTGAGCCTTGCAGATTTCATGAAGAACTGAGTCAGGCCGGCTTCTCAGTCTCTTGAGCAGTCGCGGTCTTGGCAGGGGACCAAACCTTTCTCGAAGCATCCCCGCTATTCTTGAAAGTTCCGGACAATGACATAAGCTCAAGTCAGTGGTGGCCAGCCCCACCTGCCCCTCCATCCCAACGCCTTCTACCAAGCCCCAGGTACCTCCTTCTCCCCCACCTAGGTACCTCCCCGTCCTTCTCTTCCTGCAAGTTGCCCCTCCAAATTTTCTTTTGGCCTGCACATTGAACCCCAAGCCTGTGACGACACGCAAAACGACCTGAAAAGATGTCTGGGCTGTTCGACACTATCGGCCAGAAGGCAGAGACGCTTACGTCTGTGTCGGCTCCTAACGGAGCTGACGGCGTTGAAGCGGGCGAGGAGGAGAATCAGAAGATCGTTGAAGAGATCGAATCTCTCTGCATGAACTGTCATGAAAATGTAAGTGCCCTACTTGTGCGACGACCCAACGCTCGACACTCGAAGGCTAACAATACCTGATAGGGCATGACTCGACTCCTCCTCACCAAGATACCCTATTTCCGAGAGATCATCCTAATGTCCTTCTCATGCGACAAGTGCGGCTTCCACAACAACGAGATCCAGCCTGCAGGGACTGTGCAACTTAAAGGCTCCCACTATGAACTCCGACTCACCGACATGGCCGACTTCGAGCGCCAGGTAGTCAAGTCCGATGCTGCGACAGTAAAGTTCATCGAGCTAGATGTGGAAGTCCCTGCTGGGCGCGGCCAGTTTACAAATATCGAAGGACTCCTCTCCCACATTATCGACGACTTGGAGGCTAGTCAAGAGGAACGCAAGAAGCAAACGCCCGAGGTCTACGCCAAGCTCGAGGAGGTCATTACCAAGGGCCGGGCCATGCTGGCTGGCCAAGCATTCCCTTTCCGGATGTCGGTCGACGACCCGACTGGAAACTCATTCATAACGCCCGACGTTAGGGACGGGGTGGGCAAATGGGAGAAGCGCGAGTACTTGCGCAGCCCCGAGCAGAATGAAGAACTCGGTCTTTCCAACACCGTCACCACAGGTCTGGACAAGGATGGAAATATCGTCCCGGATCAAATCTACCAGTTTCCCGCCTCCTGCCCGGGCTGCATGCATCCCTGCAACACCAACATGAAGATGGTCGACATCCCACACTTCAGGCAGGTGGTGCTCATGAGCACCACATGCGAGGACTGTGGCTACAAGTCCAACGATGTCAAGACAGGCGGCGAGATTCCGGACAAGGGCAGGAAGGTGTCGCTACGTGTCACCTCGCAACGGGACCTTAGCAGAGACATTCTCAAGAGCGAGAGCTGCGCTCTAGAGTGTCCCGAGCTCAAGCTCTCGGTCAACCCCGGCACCCTCGGCGGACGCTTCACGACAGTCGAAGGGCTCCTGACCCAAGTGCGCAACGACCTGCGCAGCCAGATCTTCGAGGCGGATTGGGGTGCAGGCGGCGCCGTCCCGGCAGTTGCTGCCCAAGGCGGGGACTCGCTCCAGAAGGAGGAGCGCGACCGGTGGACGGCCTTCTTTGACGGGCTGGACGCCGCGATCAAGGGCGAGCGCGAGTTCACCGTGGTCCTGGTGGACCCGCTGGCGAGCAGCTACGTGCAGAGCCTGGCGGACGACCCGACCCAGCCGGATTCCCAGATCACCATAGAGGAGTACAACCGGACGGCAGAGGAGGAGGAGGAGCTCGGCCTGACGGATATGAAGGTGGAGGATTACGCAGACGATGCCGGGCCGGAGAAGGAGGACGGCGGAGGTGGAGACGACTGAATATGCGTGACCGCTTGATGGATGGGATCATGCAGGTGGAGAAGCGATACGGGGTCTTTATTTTAGAGGCAGCCTCGGGTAATGGTATTGTCAGCGCCCTTTGCCTATGTTTTCACCAGATTCCCCTGAGCGGGTCTGCTTTGATCGTGGCTTAAAAAAATAGAAGGGAAGACACGACACGTCACGGAAGGAAGAGAGGGCCTTCAAAAGCTAGAACCTCCCGGGCGTTGTCAAATCACAAATGCACTCTAGGATGGGAGGGAGCAGGCAGGGTTCAGATACAAACTTCGATTGTAACTATGATAGGCTCTCCCGACATGTGTCCATCATTAACTCAACAAATTGAGCCATCCAAACGGAGTGACTCGGTCGGTAACTGTCGGAGCAGAATCCCATGATATTAGTATCACCTGGATATGGGTCGAAGGCTACCCTCCCCTCATCCGGCGAGATTTCAAGGCCCCAATCGTGGAGCAACGCAACCGAAACACCGACGTGATTAGTATTTTCCCTTCCCCTTCCCCATTTTCGTTTTCTCCTCTTCCTGCCTATTATTCCCTCGGTTCCCGGTTCTATCAGAACCGCCATTTGTGAATCGTACAAGACGGGGGAAGCCCTGCTGCCCCGGACAATCCTCCCATCGGGGAGGAAGAATTCCCGAGTAGGCCGTTCGAAAACTGGGTATTTATTCCACGACCAAGAAAATGGGTATTATCCGAACCAAAGGGTCCATGTCGTTCGTTGAGTGATAAATGCTGCAAGGAAAGGAAATGAAAGGAACTGGGGAAATCGCCTCTTGAAGCATCTCTATAGTCCAGCCAGCCGAGAAAAAGGTAACCCCGGAACGCACCTGGTTCCGTGGTCCGACTTGGTTGAGAAAAGAGCAAGTTCAGCCGGAAGGCTAAGGGGGCAAGGGGATGCAGCTATCCACCAAAAGCCAAGGACGAGAGCAGTACGACAGTCGTTCCAAAGATGGAATGAGACGACTGAAGAATGACGGCTCAGGTCCCGTCAGAAGAAGGTCGGCTTCGTAAGCACGCGGTATTCTACATAATCCTCCCCGTCGATGCTGATGATGGTTCCCTGGCTGACGAGCTTCCCCTCGAAGGGGCCGTTCTGCTTGCGCTCGTACTTGATTCCCATATAGATCTTTGCATCCTCAGCGCCATCCCTGAGTCGGTGAGCCTCTTGTGCAGCCCACACCTTATTTAGGCGCTGAACGTTATCTTGGAACAGGGATTTGTTTGTGGCGGATAGGGGAGCCGGGGCCGGGGTGGCAGCCCCGCGGCTGGCTGACCGCTGGTCGGCCCGCATCTGAACAGCTTCAGCGCGGGCAATCTCCCGACGAGCGAGGGAATTGGTGCGCTCAAGACGATCGACACTGAGAGGTCGGTTCGCTGCGCGAAGCTGGACGTCGGGAAGAGAGTGGCGGGCACGGGAGGGATTCTCACGGCGAGACAGTCGGGGGCCGTGGACCTCAGACTCGAGCTTAGCTTGGGCTAGAGCCGGAGCCGAGGTCTCGGTATTATTATCCTCGGGGTCGGTGTCGTTGGCCAGGATGAGCTCCGGCGTGGCAGGCGGGGCACCACCAGCAGGACCGTCTCGCCTGCCTTGGAGCTTATGGGGCGCACGCAGCTGTGCATCACGAGCAGCGGCGATCTCGTTTTTGCCTCGTTCACTAGGCGACTCCCCCTCGTCCATCTGTGCCTGGCGAATTCTACAATACTCCTTGATATCGTTGCGGGAAAGGAGCTGGAGGTGAGGCTCAAACTCCACCTCATTCCAGTGGATCCAGAGCCCGCCCGGCCCAACAGGGAAATTGCCAAGCATGGTGCGGCCATCCCGAGTCTCGCGGACGAGCTTGACTCGGAACATGTCATTCGCGCCGAGAATGCCGTAGACGGCGTGCTTATCCGCGTTTGATTCCGCGCTGGACTTCTTCCAGAAGCCCAACAAGATCCTAGTGGGCCGACTTCTCGAGATATTCTCAAGTTGCTGATTCCGGGTTGGCGAGGCAGTGGTATTGGTAACTGGGAGGCCTATTCCGGACGCCAGGCGGCGCTTCTTGCTCTCTGGCCGGTTGGACATTTGGGCATGCTCGGGAATCTGAGGTCCATAGGCAACCGGCGGAACAACAGAAGTCTCGGGAGGAGGGTGGGCTTGCACTCGGCGGATGGCCTCTGTCACGGCTTCTGTATTGAGCATTTCCCTCTCCTCCGAAGTCTCGGCCCCGCCGACTGTCTCGGCTCGAATCTTGACGTACTCCTTAACTTGGTAGTGATCGAGGTTGACCAGATGGGGATCAAAGGCAACTCGCTCAAAGGTGACCCAGCTGCCACCAGGGCCGGGAGGGAGAGGATACCCGATGCTGATGTTCTTGCCTTCCCTGTTGGTCGGTTGGATTCGAGTACGGAGGCGGTCACGGACATCAATGAAGCCGATAACAGCATGCTTGTCTTTCTCGTCGGCCACGGGCGAGTCACGCCAGTAACCAAGGACGACTCCCTTCACACCACCTACTCCATGTGCCCTGGCCGGGCGGCTAATCTTGGGGAGGCGACGCCCCTGCTCTTCCTCAACCAGACTTGATTCTATCTTGTCCTCGCTCAGGTCATTGAAAATGGAAGCACGCTTGCGCTTTGGGTAGTGAGAGGTAACAAGCTGTTCGTCAGACTGTTCATCGGCCTCTTCGTCCATTTCGATATCCTCTTGATCAGATGCAACCCCAATGGGAGATGTCTTTCCAGCGTCAGAGTGGTGAGCCTTGGTTCCGACAACAATCTCGTCCTGGAGTGTGTTGACTGGAATGCTTGTCGTCGGACTCATAATGTCGTCAACTATGGGCGAATCCGGAGGTGGGGTCAGGTCCTCGTTGTTAGTCTCATCCCCTTGGGGGCTATGGCCATTAACGGTAGTCCTGAAGGGAGTTGTTGTCAGCCTCACTTTCGTCCTGAAACAGAGGGATTGATATCGGGAGGAGGTCAGGCTCCGACTTTCTTTGAAGCACAGGACCCGCGCCACCCGACTGCCATTCACTCTGGGCTCTTCCTCGACCATTACTTCTGGCTTGGCTTCAAGCTCGAGTCCTCCAAAAACCCTTGCTGGCGAGTGTAAAGAACCCAGAGACAGGGTAAGAGAGGGAATGGGAGAAATGGCTTGAAGAAGAGTTGATGAGACAGAAAGCTGAGATAGAACTCACCCGTCAATAGGAGCAGGAGAAGCCTCGGATTGAATATGATCTGGGACGTCGATTCTGAATTACGAAGTTAGTATCTAACAATGAGACAATGGCCGGTGACTCGATATGGTTTTCGCTATTTGGGATTTGAGTGGTGGCAATGGAGGGAAGCAGGTTGGATGTGTCTGAGAGAGGGGCGGGTAGGGGACGGCACAACGACACTAGAGAGATGTTTGGTAGGTCATTGGGAAGGCCCGAGCTAGGCTTGGGGCTCACGGGAACACCCTCAATAAGCCAGGGGGAAGTGACGACTTCGTCAACCCAAAAGGGGCAGGAGAGTGCGACGGGAGATGAAGGTTAGGCCAGTCTAAGAAACTTGCCTCAACAAATGGACCATCGGTCAAAATTGTATCAGGAATAACCCCATCTGGCAGAGGCTGCGATGGGGTTGGGAATGGGAATATGCCAGCTAGAGGCAACCCTCACACTGCTAGCGAGATAACCTGACGGGAGGGATATGACTGAGAACATGCGAAATGGGGCGGGAAGGGTAAAAAGTTGGCAGCATACACCTTATACAAACAGTGCCAGGAAGGATATCTCCAGCGAGAAGAGAGGAGCTATAAGGGTTGTGGCAGGCGTGTGTGCAGTCAGCCAGGTAGTTGGCGAAGGCTGAAGTTGGGGGAGTGGGCACAACACAGGGAGAGCGGCTGAGTTGCCAGTCACAATCTGATCAGACAGCTCGTCTAAGAAGGAAAGAGAAGAGAGGGAGAAGAGAGGGAGACGAGAGGGAGACGAGAGAGAGAAGAGAGAGGGAGAAGAGAGAGAATATGAGAAATATAAAACAAAACAAACAGGTATTGGCAAACTTGCCAGTTGGCGCGGAAAGTCTTGCGCGTTGCTGTAACGGGTAACGGGATGACAGAGGGAAAAAACAATGGGATAGCGACTCGGATACGGACACTGTGTGGCTAAGAAACAATAACTCACGCCTCAGATATCTCAGCGATTTCGGCTGGCTTTGGTGTGGGTGAAGCAACATCGCCGGCAGGTTGCTTCACGTCTTCAGCAATTTCGCCATCCATCATGGCGATTGATTGAGTTGCAGAGAATATTGGGGGGGTGGTCCGAGACTTGACGGGAGACTTTGGCCGGGAAGTTAGCTGAATCAAGGTAAAGTGGAGAGCTCTGGAGAGGTAGAACTAGGTAGGGGTACTCGACACCCTGCGGTGTAAGTGAATGCAATGTGGGGGGAAACGATGCGCAGAGAAGATGGCGAGAATTCCTGGATTGAGAATAGGCCAAGTATGACCAGTAGCGCAAAGGAACGAGGGGGGCCTGTCGGGAGGAAGAGAGAAGGCGGCAGTGGTTGGGCTGAGGGTCCCAGAGCTGTTGTTGTAAAGGGAAGAATGTGAGAAAATGGAGAAGGGTGGCCGAAACGGGAAATGCAAGAGGGAAATAGCAGTTGTGTTGAGACAAGGTTAGCGGGAAATACTTCCCAGGCAATATGGGATTTGGTTACATGGAGCAAGTAATTAACTGAGCACCTGAATCAATCATGTCAATCCTCCAGCCAAATTGAACGACTTCGAGTCCTCCCGTCAAGAGGCAAGACCTAAGCGAGGGACTCTTTGGGCAGCCGCCTGCAGTCTTCGAATTGGCGCCTCTTGATAACAGTAGAGGTAAATACGGAGTACCTATTTACCTACTTACTCCCTCCATTCTTCTGAGGCGGGATTATTTTTTCAGTAAAAAGCGAGAGGACAAGAGAGAGGGGGAAATTGGCAACAATGAAGTAATTGACTTTTGTCTTGATTATCCCTCAATATTACAGTTTCATGTCGTCCTTGGCCCTCCTGCCAGCCAAAAACTGGCCTTGCGTGCATACTGACGAGTGACGACTCTGCAGGCAAACATGGGCTCATCCATAATTTAACATGCCAATCAGATTTCAGCGACGGTTGCAAGGGTGACTTGGGGCGGCAGTTCCAACTCAAGCAAGCCAACGCCAAGCTACAAAGACAGGCGCCTGCTGTGTAGGTGGACTCGGCAGGCGAGATACGAGATGATACGAAGATGATACGTACCTGGATAGGCACTCCCGTCGTTGATGGCGAACCTTAATGCTCCCTTTTCCCGCAATTCCCGCCCTGCCAACGACTTGATGGGGTGGGTGGTGGAATTCAGGGGAATTCTACGGATTAGCTCAAATTTTCCAGCCCGGCTGTTGGTCCTCTCAACCCCCCAATAGCATTCAGACAACTCACAGGTCTCGGTTCCGCAATGTGAGGAGTGAACCAATGCTTAATGCCGACATGCGATCTCAAGGCTGAGTTATGATGTGTAACCTCTTTCTTGCTGCGTTTCGGCCAGGTCGCCTCGGCTTAATGCATTCCGTTTCCTTACTTATGGCAAGGAATCGTCATCCGATTTATCGTCTTCCCTTGTTTGGACGGTCTTGGTTTCTCACTGCTGACCTTGGGCCGAAGTATTTATCTTTGGCCGTCCGAACCCTTCAATCATGAGTTGTCAGGCGAACCTAAACTTGAGAGAAGGGATGGAGACTGAGTCTTTGTAACTCTGGCAAGGGTATTGGCATTGCAAGAGCAGACCCAAATCTGGCCATCGTCACTGGAATCTCTTCCTACTTTGTACACTCCAACATTGAATTGCCATGACCCGACGGCCTCTTAACTCTGCTCAAGGCATGCCATGCTAGTTGCCCCTCCCTCCGCCTCTGCCGCCCCTCCCACCCCTTCCTCCTCTCCCCCCTCTCGACCCATTCCTACCTCCGCCTCTCTTCCCGCCTCTGTGGCCGCCCTTGTAGTCAAACCGATAGACCAGGGACTCCTCCCCAAACGCCGTCTCCGCAACGCGCAGATAGTTGACGACCCCGTGGTCCACGACAGCCAGAATCACGTTCCTGTACCCGTGCTTCAACCTCTGGTACAGCCTGCCGGGGACCGCCCACTCCGCCTTCGGGGGTGCCCACGGCGACGAGTCCAGAAGCGCGGCCATCTGTTCGAGCGTCGGGAAATCCGACTCCTGCGCGTCGACAACCGACAGGTAGAAATCCGGGGGCGGCGGCCGGGTCTTGGAGAAGGTCGTCCCGGACTTCCACACGTGGAAGTGTATCCGGAACGGCTCCTCGGCGGGCCAGGGACACGACGGCTCCGTGGTCGGTTTATGCCGAGGAATGATGGCTAGTTGTCCGTAGATCGACTTGTACGAACGGTACAGTCCCGGCCGGACAAGAGGCCCGTAAGGCTGGTGGTGCGGTTCCTCCTCGGCAAACAGGAGGGAGAACAGCCATTGCCAGACTGAGGATGGCGTCTGTATAGGTTGCGGATGGCGTGCAGGCCGTACGGCCTGGGGCGCTCGTAGGATTTTGTAGCCACCGCGCTTGAGATTAGAGTAGACCTGGAATTTCTGCAATGTGACTTTGCCGCGCTCTCCTTCGTTGCCGATGAGCAGAGAGTAGGCAGCCTCAAGGCTCAGCGGCAGACCCAAGTCGTATTCATCGTCCGCAGACCCTGAGCCTTGTTCGCCAGTGACCTCCCCACCGTCCTGCTTCGGCTCGAGTGGAAAGACAGTCTCGATGCCCCGCATCGGCCACCAGAGGTCCAGGGAACCTCGTTCGACGAGGAAGAGCGCTTCCTCGGGGAGCAGCCACATCTTGTCCCTCGCCGCGCGGTCCTTGGCCTGCCCGGTCACGACCCTCCCAATGGTCTTGCTGACGATTCCGCCGGCGCCCTCGACGACGACGACCCGATCCCTCGCGTCGAGGTACCTCCTCTTGTCGGAGCCACCAGCACCCGCACCCGCATCCGCATCCGCATCCCTGTCCCCTACCCCGCCGGCCCCCCCAAACTCCTCAGCCAACCCCGCCTCGCCGCCGTCGGCCGCCCAGTCGGCAAACCGGTCGGGGAAGTACCACCCCCGCAGCCAGTTCCCGGGCTTGTACACGCGCGTGTAGCTGAGCACGTCCTCCATGGCCTGGCGGCTCTGCTCGAGCGCGTTCTGCTGCGCCCGCGTGCCGTGCGACTCAAAGTCCTTCTCGCCCTTTCGGATCGTCTGCGCCGACACGCTCTTCTTGCGGAACAGCGCCGCGAACAGCCGGAAGTCCTGCGCCTCCTCCTCGAGGGCCTCCTCCGCCGTCGGCGCGTCCTCCGACGCCTCGGGCGCGTCCGTTTCCGCGGCCGCCGCCGCCGGCGCGGCGGTAGGGGTGTCGTCGTCATCAAAGGCCATGGTTGCTACCCCTCGTAGCGGGGGGTGGTGTGCGAGCTAAAGCGGTGGTATTCTGGCTACGGGCATTCGAAGTGTGCTGATCGTAGTCCCCGGGGTATAAAACGGCCCTTTTCGAATGTGTGTTCCTGGAGGGCTTGTTTTTGTCGGCGGAATGATGGTTTGGTATAGACTTGGAAATTTTGACAGCGCCGATCCCGGGGAACGCACTGTACAGTACAGACTTAATCAACTAGCTCAATATCTGAGATCTTGCGCTCAATATGCACTTAACTGACTAGAAACCGAACGATTCTGGCGCATTACAAGGTTCCTTGGGTCAGAAATTAAAGGATCATCGTTGATTTCTGTTCTTCCTTCAAATGTGCTGCATTACATGCCTCCTGACCATAGTAAGGTAGGGTGCTATACGCTGTCCCGGCGGCCCCTTCAGGCCGGCTAGCACAGGCGTTGAACAGCTGCGTCCAGAGATAGTCAACATGAAGACTGACCGAATTGAGGTTTCAAGCTCGCTTCAGGCGATCGGAGAGAGCTCCAGAGGAAAAGTTAGAACCTAGGCTGAACGCTATATTCTTTTCTCTTAAGGGTCTTCTTCCCATTCTGCCATTACCTGATGCTTAAAAGGTCAGGCATCTGAGCTGATCGTGCTTCCTAATTTGGTGTGCGTGGCCAAGGAAAGGCCTAACCTTGAGGGCTTGTCTCTATTTACACAAATTCTCCAGGCGGTAAGACCCAATTAGAAGATTTGCGGGCGAAGACGCGGTTTGATCGCAAGTAAAGGCCGAGTAAATGCCTCCTTTCTCCATAAAACACAGCCGCCTCCATTTCCCAAAAAAAAATCATCCGGGCCTCCTTAAAAGGGGCCTCGTCCCAAAATACCCATCAAGTAAATCATACAACCCTCCGAAGCCGGTTTGCCCCTGCCAGGCCATCCGGAAGAGATCGCGAAGAGAAAAAGCCAGACCAAAAATGCTCCAAACTCCGACCCTACCAGGGGTCTCCCTGGGGATGTCATGACGCCATGTACGTATCGTTCGTAAGTTGAGGTTTTTCTACCAAAAAACTTTCGCAGCAGAAACAGCCGAGCGAGCTCCCCTTGTCGTCCTGCACTGCCTGATGACTCAATGCTGAATGGCTTCCATCCTCTGCTAAGCCTCAGAATGTAGCCATGATCGCATCATGGAGGTCTAGACCACTCTCGTGAATTTAAAATTCAAGTCGTAAACCCTCCCGCTCTTCCAAACCAGTGCTGGGTAAGCTCACAGAGAATGGGCGGGCGAGCGTAAGCCGAATAAGCCCTCGTCATCCCATGGCAGCTCCGTCTCTCGGGCAAGGCTATGCCGCCGCGCTTCGGGAAACGCTTCGAGACCAAGGTCCTTCTCCGTGGTCATCGGGTTTCATCCGCTCCGAACCGGGCCGCTGGCTCCTATTCCTCGGCACTCGACGACTCGGTCGGCTCTTTAGCGGCGTTGAATCTCCTTTCATCCTTCTTCCTCTGCAGCGCAGGCTACTCGATGAGCATCTTCTTCGCTCCTCCAACTTCACAGAAGCCCAGATGTCGAATAGCATCCTTTTCACCCGCATACACGATCCTTCGAGCCGGGAGCATGGGGTTGTTCGGGTCCACGTGGGAAGCATCCGTCGCTGCCTGTTCGATGGCGTCCATTTCCTCCTTACAGGCTTGCTGGTCCATCGGACAGATAACAATGAGTTGGCGGAGCGTGATGTCACGGGCCGAAGCCATATGCGCCTATATGTAATACAAATCCCCGATGAGAACCGCGGCCTGGAAGGAGTCTCAACTAAAGGAGGGGGGTCGGCTTACCTTGATGTTCAAGTAAAACTCAATCTTGTAGAGCGTCGACGTCGTTGTGAAGCTGGTAACCTGGTACATGGGAAACGCAGGCTTGCCCCTCTTTATTATCCCCTCGGGGTCTCTTAAATCCTTGGATGGGAAGACGAGCCCCAGATGCGCCACGTATCCCGACTCAGGAAGCTTGGTCCCTACGGGTTGTGTGTGTTTCGCAATCTTGTTGATCTTCTTCGTCGGCTCGTCACCCTCGGGGTTAAAGGTAATCTCTTCTTCGATGCTCAACGTGATCTTCTGTATGGTCACCCTTTTTGCCTTGGTCATCCAGTCGGGGTTCGGAGTCAACTTGAGGTACACAGCAATTGGGTCCAGCGGTCCGTAACTCCACCGCGGGAGCGACATTGCTAAGGTAACGAGGTTGTCGACTGTAACGGCCTTGGTTTCGGGACGATTATACATGCCGAAGGTGGAGAGGGTGTCGTAGCGCTGGAGGGGTATCGGAAAGGCATATTTATTCTGGACGCTCGCGCCTTGCTGTACTGTGACAACGAGCTCGTAATAGGTTTCGGCGATGCGGCTGGGTAGCTGTAGGCTCGCGGGCGGTATCCGACGGTTCGACTCCTCGCCGCCCCTGCCGAAGGGAATGAACAACACGAAGGGGAGGTCCATGGCGATGACGCTGTC
Organism: Phialemonium atrogriseum; assembly: GCF_030411735.1. Lineage (NCBI taxonomy): Eukaryota > Fungi > Ascomycota > Sordariomycetes > Cephalothecales > Cephalothecaceae > Phialemonium > Phialemonium atrogriseum. The sequence goes on from NW_026848138.1 coordinate 1,679,405, forward strand.
GGACTCCCTGCCGCTCGTACACCGAAATAACAGGAGCTCTTTGCCCACGACATCGGTCGTCTCTCTCCTCGGCGTGCCCAGGTGGCGCTTGGCTACATTCTCGGCGGCTGGGTGTATCGTCTCGCGGCGCTGGAGACATATGCGCACGAGCGACACGTTGACTGGCGCGGATATCCCTGACGACGGTCGTATCTCGACTCTGCCTTCTATCCTTGGCTAAGCAGGGGGGTAATATTGGTTAGCAAACAATCAGATGACGAATCAGTTCCGAGTCCAATACTCGTTCCTGTTGTTCCCCTTTGACCACCCAGGCAACCCATGAGTGATCGCCAGGACTGGGAAGTCGAGGTTGGCAGAGAGAGAGAAAAAAGACTCACTAATGTCGCAGAGATGCCTGGATAGCCCACTAGGAAGCTGCTATTCGGCGGCCCGGAGACCCTGACGGATGCAGCTGCATTCTGAACATTCATCCTGCTGCTGTTCACGCCAGGATTGGGGAGGTGGCCCAAGGCGAAGACTCGGTGTGGATGGGGATGGGGATGGAGATGGAGACTAGGGTGCTGTTTTCGCGACGGCGCGGGCTCGTCCCGTCATAGAGGTGGGATCCCAGCCGCCGGCGTGGCCGCGTCGGCGAAGGTGAGTGGAGGTGGAGCACGGCTGGCTTAGGAGGAGGTGGGGTATGCGAGGCTTGTCGAGGCTTGTCGAGATAGGCTTTGCGGCGCGTAGTCGAAACAATCAGCAAACCACCTCCCCTATTTGATTTTTAATATGGAAGCGCGCCAAAATTGGGAAAGAGAACGGCGGGCGGGGGTGGAAATCGAGAATGGAATGATTTTGAGTTTGGCAGTTTGGCAGGATCCCAATGACGGCGGTCCACAGAGCTGCAATTCAGCTTATGTCCTCTCTCTCGCGGAAGAACTGGGGTACCTAGCCAGGCACACCAAATGCTGCATGTAATATGTAACCCCCCAGGTGCGACGGGTTACGTTTGCGGGTTGCGTACGAATTTATCTGTCGCCTCTTAGCCGCTCACAACAAGCACCACAACGGCGCACAAGCGCCCTCTCCCAGCCTTTATGTGCCCCAAAAAAGCAGGCAGCCAGTATAATCTCTTCTACAGACAATGCCGTGCATGGTCTACAGCGTTCCCGCAGCTCCCATGGAACCACTGACCATTTCTCTCATGGTGTCCAACTACGTAACACTACCACCCAACCGAGAAAGACCGAAGATTGAAATCCAGACTCCAAAGCACAGCCAAAAATGGGAGCGGCCGCTGCTCTAGGGCTGTGGGCTGAGGAGATCTCGAAGTCGCAGCAAAACCAGGAATTGCTGATCCCCCCATCAGCCCTACCAACAAGCTGCCAATGGGAGTCGACATGTTTCGCCGTTGCCGAATTCCGGCTAAGGGCCGCCTTCAGTCCAGACAAACAAGGCTTGCTGTGCGAAGTAACCCATACAGACTAAGATAAATGTGTGAAAGCATTGCTGTCTGTATCGTCTTAACAAGCGACTGGACAAGTGTAGATACGAAATAGTACTATCGATTAAAGTTGCAATATAAGACATTGACGACAGCCCGAGGAATGATATCGATGGATCTCAACCTTCCTACGGATCCGTAAACACTCCCAAATGCCCGCTTACCAAGGCTAAGACAACTCATCTCAGTTAGGTAAGCCTCAAAAGATAAGAAGGTGGTCATAGCTCCAGACCCAACCCCGATAAGAAATCTAAGCCTCAGTCTGAAGCTCGATCGCAATATTCACCCCCATCAGCAGCAAGTTACCCTTAAGCTCCTCCGGCAAGGCTTCCCAGTCGCTACTATGTCAGTAACCCTTCACACAACCTTGGGCGACCTCAAGATTGAGGTCTTTTGCGAAAGCGTGCCCAAAACCGCAGAGGTATGCCGCGACCTTGCCCGCCACAATTAACCCAACCCCTCTCCGGCTAACCTCGTTCCCCCCCCCAATCCTAGAACTTCCTCGCCCTCTGCGCCTCCAACTACTACGACCACTCCCCTTTCCACCGCCTCATCCCCACCTTCATGGTCCAGACCGGCGCCCCCGCCCACCCCTCCCCGCCCGACAACCCCAAGGGCGGCCGGTCCATCTACGGCGGCACCTTTGGCGACGAGATCCGGCCCGGGCTGCGGCACTCGGCGCGCGGCACCGTCAGCATGGCGAACAAGGGGCCCGGCACGAACGGCAGCCAGTTCTTTGTGCTGTTCGGCGCGGCGCCCCACCTCGACGGCCAGAACACCGTATTCGGCCGCCTCGTCGGCGACGACAGCCTGGCCACCCTCGCCGCCCTCGAGGCCCTCGAGGTCGACAGGAAGCACAGGCCCAAGAAGCAGGTCCGCATTGAGAGCGTCACCGTCCACGCGAACCCGCTCGCCGGCTGAGACGGACTGCGTTGTTGGGGCAGAGGGGGGGGGGGCGCTTTTTTATCGCTGGAGGAAGAAGAACGCCCCCGCGGCAGTTCGGGGCATGTGCTTGGTTGCTCGGCGGTCGTGAAACGAAATGGCTTGCCTATCGGCTACTGGGGATCAGCCCAGAAGCACGCCGGTATGAGGAGGTTTCCCTGGCTCGGGAGGCGAAACTCAGATGAGGCCGTGTCGACGACCACACGGCGCTCATATCGGTAATGGACCGCCGGTGATTTCAGGCATGATCAGCCAGGTCATTCCCCTGGGAGCAGCGAAAAACAGAGATGTCGGGAGCCTTGAGGAGACTTTGTAACCTCCGTGAGTTCCTGTATATGAAGGTGGAGGGCTTTTAGGCCTGGTGATAACCCGGCCGAGGGGCAGAGGATGAGGCAAGGCAGGCCGTCAACTAGAGAGATGGTACGCTGGTTACTACCAAGGGCCTGTGGAAAACCACGGCCGACCAGATGAAGGCTCTTTGTAAATCAGATGTCCGTTTTGGTGTTCAAGGATGGCAACAATATACCGAATCGGCTGACAGTTTTAACACCTGTATTTCGACGCACATGCCAACATTGCGGAACTTCCATATTCACAAGCAGAACCTGATCAAAGGAGTCATGTTGTGCTGCCAACTAAGCTTGCTTGCTTCAGATATGACCCTCTTACACAACTGTTGGACGATACCAGTCAACGCCTTTCCTCACAGATGCCCCTCCATGTCATCATGTCATATGCTTCCCGCGCAACCGGTACCAGCCACTCTCAATGTCGAAGCACCTTGTCCGGCAGAGAAATGCAGTAAAAATGGAGCGCGCAAGAACAGCTGCGGAAACCTCCGCGGATATCTAACTACTTCAGAAGAGCCTCCCTTAGGTGTGAGGCCAGCCACCTCTGGCCGTCAAAATAGCAAAAAGGGAAAAGAGAAAATTGTTGGTCAGAAGAAACCCCTTGCCCCCGGCCCGGAAGAGTCTGGGCGCTGGAGAGCCGGCAGCCCCGGCATTGCATTCATCACAGGCGGTAATCAGAACTGGCGGCGGCGCTTCGAATTGCGCTCGGGCGTATCGAGGTCGTTGCGCAATATCTCTTCAGTGCCTGCTGGACTTGGCGTATCCTTTCCGGGCGCACTCTCGGGCACGCCCTCGGATTTTAATCCACCGCTGGTGGCTAGGTGAGGGGCACTGGCCGTCGCGACGTCGTTCGGCCCGTCCAGGCTGAAGTTGAAATCGTTGCCGTCTATATTGCCCGTCGAAACACCTCCTCCGGGAAAGTCATTTCCGTCGTAGTGTAGGTCGTCCAAGGCAACCGGGTCCAGGTACTGGTCGTAGTCGATGTTGTCGAAGTAGCCTGTCTGGTTTCCAGATTCATCGACGCCAGGAATACGCCCCGAGGGACTCAAGGGGCCGAGGATAGAGGATAGTTCGTCGAGCTTCGCAGCCTGGTCGCTCTGCAGTTGTTGCAAGGCCTCCATTTCGGCTTGCGTTTGGCGGATTTCGTAGAGAGAAGGAGGTTGTATGGAGGGGAAGATAGGGGATAGGCCCATGTTGGGGCTCCTTGACGACGATGCGTGAGGTGGTGGTATTGGTGAAGAGGAGGGGCGAAGCGGAGGGGCGCCGGCTGTGGCTGGGACCGAAGATGAGTCCGACGAAGACTGGCCTGCCATGATATTCAGCATCTTGCTGCGCTGTTCGTGGCTCATGGTGACTGGCGTCTTGGCCGCCACGTTCGGAAGGTCAATTCCGGATGTGCCGCCCGCGTTTGTGTCTTGAATAATCTTCATCATGCCTTCCTGGGGATTTGTTCGAAGCTCGTTGTGAAGGTACGCTGGTGAGGTCGTATCAGACGGCGACGTGTCGAAAAGCTCTGTGATAGAACCCATCGGCTGCGCAGCTTGATACGGCGCCTGCGGCGCATGAGAAGCTGCCGCATTCATAGCCTTGGCTTGATTCGGGATGGGCGGAAGCAGCCGCGGCTGCCTCTTTGGAGTGCTCGCCGTGGCCGGGTCGGGAGCTTGTCGTTTGACAAAATCGTCGAGGTCCACGACACTGCCCTGCGGCATCTGTGCGCCGGGGATGATGCTCGCAAGAAGATCCGAGACGCTCTGGGCGCCGCCTTGCTCTTCCAACGATTTTCGAAACACATTGGCTAGGAAGTTGAGGATGGCATTGATCGAGTTCTCGTGACGCTCATGCATGCTCTGGAACATAATCGCCTGGGTAACCAGCTGGTTGTGGTCTCGACGCAATCTCTCGATTAGCTGTGAGATGGCGAGCTGCTGTTGTTGAAGCTTGTCGATCTGAGATTTGACCTGTACGAGATCTTTCTTCTGCAGCGGCCCGACCTCGCTAATGCCAGCGCCTCTGTTCCCAACATTGGTGGTAATGAAGGGCTGCTGGGCAGAGAGGGTCTCCTCGACCGCCCCATCATCCTCGCTGTCCATGTCGCCATCTTCCTTCTTGGCGCCCTTCTTCTTACTGCCGCCGCTTTTTGGCTTGTTGATGAGCCATAGAAGGTTTGGATGGCCGCGCTTGAAATATGGATTGTAATACTCGCTCGGACTCTTGTTCTTCCTCTCGCTCGCCTTCATCGAGTTGTCTGACAAACCGACGCGCTTATGGAAGCCATACATGTTCAGCTGCCGCACGAAAGACGCATAGTTGTTGTGTTTGAAGAGTTCTGGAATCAACGTCTTTGCAAACTCGTCTTCGTCAAGGACAACGAACGAGTCGCCTTTATCAGACCAGCGGATCAATTCTGTGTTCTTGGACTCGTCGAGGAAGCTGGGGTTCACCGTTAGTGACCTTGATCACGGAGTGAGAGGAAGCGGTCAGTTGCAATTCTTACCTGCTGAGCTTCTGAACGAAGGGAGGGATCTGCTTGCGCTTTGCCTGCGCGTCCCTCTTAGCTCGCGCTGCACGCTCCTCAAGTAGCTCGATATTGTCATTGTCATCCATGGGGTTTGGCGGCTGCAAGAATGATTCGTCGCCAAAGCTGTTCCAAGTTCCCGAATTGGGATCAAATGCCTGCCTCGGGGTCGTGGGGACCAGTGCCTGGCTCATTTGGCCCATGCCCCGTCGTGCAAGCGCGGTAGAAGGAGCTGCCGGAATGCCTTGTCCATATTGGGCTGGGGTGGAAATGATGCCGTACGGGTTCACACTCCTCGATCCAGCATCCACAAAATCGCTTCCAACGGCTCCGCCATCCCACCGCAATCCTTGGTCCGGCTGCGCGGTGGGGTATGAGGGCTGCTGCATTTGCTGTATCGGTACGACGGGGGATGCCCCCGGGGCAGCCCGTTTTCTCGAATTCGGGGAAGACATGGATGGATACATGCGGCCGGGTGGGTTTGGGAAAGAGACCTCGACCACCAAGTAGCAACCGACGATGCAGACAAATTGTCGGGGCCGAGACTCCTAAACGCAAGGAAGCCGGGCTGCTTGCTGGTTCGGCGGCCTGCTGCAGGTTACCGTTTGCTTGGAGGCAAGCCCTCTTCGACAGTCTATGTGGCTGGAGAATTGCGATCAACCAAAAGCGACGTAAACCTCCAGGAAACACCACCAAAGCCCGCAACAGTTCGTTATATACTCGTATTGAAGTGAAGTGACGTCGTTAACAGGTCGATAGCCTGACTCAGCAAGGCAGGCAGGAGACGGGTCTATCGCGGTTTCGCAGCCTGGAATAGGAGCAAAGGCGTGTTGTCCCGTCAGACAATCGATATGTTCGGGGTGACGCAATGGGTGTCTCGGCGCGGATGAAAGCGTTGAAAAGTCGGTCTCTTCGTCCTTAGAGTCGGGGTTTTGCCATTTGGCATCAGATAGATGCTTTGCGCCAGGAGTGGTTTATCTGCCGGTGGGAGTCTGTCTTAAACCGCGCGTCTCATGGCTCAGGAGTAAGGGACGAATCAATCGCTTGGGACTGGAGACCGCAGAAGAGGATGTAAGGATAGTGGGCTTGGACTGGCAAAAACGCGACAGCTTTCGACTGCGGGCCTTCAACTTGCGATTGAGGCTCACGGAAGCACGAGCTAGCGTTCCAAGCCAATCAGCGGCCAGGAAGATAACAGATATCAGCGTAACCAACACGTGGGGACAATGGGTACAAAGAAATATACTTTTTTTCTAATGGATGATGACTGCCGTTGATTACCGATGGCGGGGTTCTTAGGTACTCCTTTCCATCTCACCATTGATTCCAGGCAACAATGCCTTTGTTTTTCTTTGACTCCCAAGCAGTTGACCACTTGTATCGTATCGCACTTTAGGTACAACCAAGTAACCTGGATCCAAGGTGCGGCTTCGACGCCGTCATGTTTAGTAGACTGAGGGGACTTGACAGAATTGGGTATCTCGATACATATAAAGGCCACCTGTGCAAGAGATCTACCCTAGGTACTATGCAGTATCTACTTGGCACCTCTCCCAGCCAAGGCAGAAGCTTTTGCCAACTGTGCATTCCGAGCCTGGTCCCATGCTCTGCCAGAGCCCCCTGACCGAGCCTCCCTCGTTGCCCGCTTCTCTTCTTTCAGCGTGCGAGCTTTCTCCAGAGGATCGATGACTACCAGCTCCTCTTCTGCCTTCTTCCTGTAACTGAGGTCTTTGCCCAGCTTATCCGCGGCGAAGCTCAATGAATGAGACATCCAGCCTTCGTCATCGCTTTCTTCCTTGGCTTCAATCTTGTCCCATGATTTGCAACTCTGGCAGTTGGCAATGAAGTGGAGGTCACAAACCTCTCCTTCATCCACCCCATCCTTGGCACTGCTGTCTTCCACACCTTGAGCCGAGGGGGCCGAGGGCTCTGGTTCTCCTTGGGCCTTTTCTGACGGTGCCTGTTGAAGCTTCGCCTGGAACGCCTTGAGCATCTCCAACGACTTGAGGGCATCTTTTGATGCGGTGGCCCCTCCTGGCCGTCGTTTTCTTCCTCGTATCGAGGTTTCCGGTATTAGCTGCTCCAGTGCAGACTTTTTCTTCTCCTTTACCGGCTCCATCTGGATGTTCCGCTTCATAGAGGCTTTCAGGGCTGCAATCTCGGCATTGGTCTGTTCAAGGAGAGACTTCTTCTTGGGGTGCTCCGGCTCCGCTTCCGACTCCTCGTCCGACGTCGCTTCTGGTCTCGGATGTTCTCGTCTGGGAGGCTCTGGTTGAGTAGGACTCGCACTACTCGCACTACTCGACCTACTCGACCTACGTCGTGCCTCCTTTTCTGGTTTTGCCCTCATCGGAACTGCTCTTTCCTCAACCTTCGCAGCCTTCGGCAATGTCTTCTTCACTGCCTTGCTCCTCGACGACTCGAGTTGTTCGTCCTCAGCGTCCATTACGATCCGTGTGTCGAATTTGGCCTTCTTAGCCACGGGTAGGGCGTCAGCGTCACCCTCCTCATCCTCAAAGCTTAGCAGCTGCTTCCCACCCTTTCTCTTCTTCTGCTTCTTCGCCGCCGCGGGTGCTTTCTGGACGCTTGTACGCGCCACCCTTTCTCTCTTCTTCATATCATCAAAAGGATTGACGACAATCTCCACGCTGGTGATCTTGGTAGGATATACGGGCCGTTCGCCTTCCTCCTCGACGTCGGTTTCTCCCATCTTCATCAAGTTGTAAATGGTATTACCAGCCACTCTGCCGAACAAGGTATTCTTGCCGGTTAGCTCTTCGGTCTTGCCGAGCGTGAAGAAGAATTGGCTCCCATTCGTATTTTGAGCTCCCTCGTTCGCCATCCCCAATAAGCCCCTGCGGTTGAACTTCAACCTCGAATGAAACTCGTCTTTGAAGTTGATCCCCGTGGGCCCCGCATTCTTGCCGGTTCTCTGGTCCATTGGCCATGGATCCAGATCCCCGCTGAAGGCACCGCCATCGTAGATCGACTCGCCGCCATTGCCAGTCCCGGTCGGATCTCCGCCCTGAAGGATGAAGCCTGGGACAAGGCGATGGAAGATGGTGTTGTCATAGTAGCCATCAAGGCAGAGCTGCAGGAAATTGCGGCATGTAAGGGGCGTTTGCTTTGCGAAAAGCTCGACAGAAATCTCGCCCTGGGTCGTATGGATGATCGCAGATGCCGTCGGCTGTGGTTCGAGATTGTAGATGCTTGACATGATTGCTGTTTGACGGGGACTAGATTGTCAATCGCATCGCGGTGAGGTAAGGTGATTTCACGCGCCCTCACAGTGGCCGCGCTCGTTCTCGTTTGTCGACAGGCCCGAGTATAATAAGAGCTTCAACGCAAAATGCATAGAGCTCTAGGAGGTTGCAAAATTCAGTAGGGAGCTCTGACATGGAACCATGCACCTAAAGCTGCGGGGTTCGTAGCACGCCGTCATGTGATAGGCGGCCAAAGCTTCCATCCTTGGGGGAACTACGGGATACAGATATTGGGCAGTTAACTACCTATTACTAACTAGCTCCTGTCTGCCAACCTCACCTCCAGCCATCCTATTCGCACCTCCGCTAAGCATCCTCAGCTATATCCGGAGCGGGTGCCGAGCTTCTTCTCCTCTATCCGGCTTTTCCCCTCTATCTGGGCCTGACCCGCCGCATTCTCTTCACGATGAGCGACCCTCGAGAATCCTCGTCCTACTCGGTCACCCCCCGAATCCGATACAACACTGTTAGTGGTGTCAACGGGCCTCTGGTCATCCTCGACAATGTTTGTGCTTCCCCTCCCCGACTTGGGTGCTGGTGTGTTGACAGACCTGCAAGGTCAAATTCCCGAGATACAACGAGATCGTTACCCTCACACTTCCCGATGGAACTGAACGTTCAGGTCAAGTCCTGGAGGCTCGAGGTTAGTGTTCCAGCTGGGAAGCCGAGGAAGCTCATTATTGACTAGGCGGCGACAGGAAATCGAGCAGTTGTGCAGGTAATTTGTCGAAATGTTATAATAACCTCGGGAGCAGCTGGTTGACCAGAGAGCTAGGTCTTCGAAGGCACCCCAGGCATCGATGTGAAGAAGGTGAGCAAATAACCACCCCTATGACCTGATCTCGGCAATATTAACCGATGGATACGGGCAGACGAAAGTAGAATTCACGGGGAAAAGCTTCAAGCTTGGTGTCTCAGAGGATATGTTGGGTCGCATCTTCGATGGCTCGGGTCGGCCAATCGACAAAGGCCCAAAGGTCTTAGCGGAGGAGTACTTGGATATCAATGGCAGTCCTATCAACCCGTACTCAAGAGTGAGTTGCCTCGTCGCCAGCCCGAGGTCCGTCTGCTAAGATACTGCTAGGTATACCCAGAGGAGATGATCTCGACGGGCATCTCTGCCATCGACACCATGAACTCGATTGCCCGTGGGCAGAAGATCCCCATTTTCTCGGCGTCGGGTTTACCACACAATGAAATCGCCGCTCAGATCTGCCGCCAAGCTGGCTTGGTCCAGCGTGATGGGGTTACGAACAAGGGGGTTCATGATGGGCACGAGGAGAACTTCTCCATCGTGTTCGCGGCCATGGGTGTCAACCTCGAAACCGCACGCTTCTTCACCCGGGATTTCGAGGAAAATGGCAGCCTAGAGCGCGTGACTCTTTTCCTCAATCTTGCCAATGACCCAACGTACGTCTCTCGAGATACTCCTTTTCAGACCAGTCCTCAATCGCTAACGCCGGAGCAGCATCGAACGTATCATCACCCCTCGCCTGGCTCTCACCACCGCCGAGTACTACGCCTACCAGCTTGAAAAGCACGTCTTGGTCATCCTTACTGACCTGTCAGCGTACTGCGATGCTCTTCGTGAAGTCTCTGCTGCGCGAGAAGAAGTGCCGGGCCGTCGAGGTTTCCCAGGCTACATGTACACTGATTTGTCGACCATTTACGAACGCGCAGGCCGTGTTGAGGGTCGCAACGGGTCCATCACGCAGATTCCTATTCTCACCATGCCCAACGACGATATCACGCATCCCATTCCCGACTTGACGGGGTACATCACAGAGGGCCAGATCTTCGTGGACCGAAACCTCTACAACCGCGGCATCTACCCCCCCATCAACGTTTTGCCATCTCTCTCGCGTCTCATGAAGTCTGCCATCGGCGAGGGGATGACGCGCAAGGATCACGGCGACGTGTCAAACCAGCTGTACGCAAAGTACGCCATTGGCCGTGATGCCGCCGCGATGAAGGCCGTGGTTGGTGAGGAGGCGCTGTCCCCCGAGGACAAGTTGTCTCTGGAGTTCCTGGACAAGTTCGAACGAACCTTCATTAACCAAGGGGCGTACGAGTCCCGAACGATTTACGAGTCCCTCGACCTCGCGTGGAGCTTGCTTCGAATCTACCGCAAGGACATGCTGAACCGGATCCCTGCCAAGATCATCAACGAGTACTACCAGCGAACGGCAGCAGACCGTAAGGGCAAGGGCAAGGCCCCGACGAAAGACACGAGGGACACATCGGGCGAGGGGGAGAACCTGATCGACGCATAATTGCGCCTTGTCGCGAGGGAGACACCGTTGCCAACTTGGGGTTTGGCATCCGGCCGTTGGTCTTAAGGGGGGGGGTTCACTGGTTCGCAAGGGCCAGCACTCATCGGGCTCTTTTCTTGTTTATTTCTCCGCGCCGCCATGTATTTAATGGCACGAGACAATGCGCCTCGACTTCGGACATGTAGACTGGAAAAATGCGATCATTTTCGGTTCCTTGTTTCACCTCTCACCTCCACACGAGCAGCCTGGCCGTCGTTCTCTCACCGGCAACCGTCTTCAGGGCATTGCTGCCCCATGCAAACACCCATGCATGCCATGTATCAAAAAGGCTATCCGCCTTGCAGATAAGGACTCAGAACAAATGGTCTTCCCACTCCCGTGTGTCCGTGTATGTGGTCTAGCCCACACCGGAACTCATGTTCGGCATGTCGTGGGAAAAGCCAGCAAAATTGCAACTCAGTAAGATCTATTCCACCTCGCCAGCGCATCGAAAGCTAGTCCATGGCTTTCTCCTTGTGCACGATTCCTTACAAGCCCATTGACAAGCAGAGACTAGTCGACGATGAAAACCCTTCGCCTTGCTCAAGCTAAATAGGTACTCTATTACTATCCACGGCATGCCAGCTTCGGTCTTGCTCCATGTGTCCTGCAATGTCCGGCAGTGCCTAGGTTTAGACCTCGTGTTGCTGTCGCGTCAGTTGGACACGCGATGCGCAAATTGTCCGACTGGTCACTGCTTACCTACCTACTTGGGGGAGCTGTGGTGTCTTTCCTCATATAAAAGTTATGGAAGTTGGAGGTGAAGGATGGACTGGGAATGGCTGTAAACGAAGCGACTACATCCGTATTTACCCCAATTAGCAGCTAACTTAACCCCGCATCTACTTCCTACAGAGGAGGCAACCCCGGATTCTAAACAAGCTTTCATCCCAACGGTGCAGCCACACCCGCGCCAATGAAACCTACCACCCGACCTTACCCTGCCAGTATAGGTACAGTACCGAACTACAGATACACAATTCAACCGTATTTGCGAACAACATGGAACCAGGCCAGCACCAATTTGCCAGAAGTGACCTCGGGGTCTCGTGGGAGCAGGACCGAGAACACACAGCCAGGCGATTAGGGGACGAAAATATTACCACCTGTGGCGGCCTAGAGCGGAAGTGAGCTGCTCATCAAGCATCGGGCATCCTGTGCTGCCCCGAGCAAGCGCCGACAGGCCTGGCGGTGTAACGTAAGGTAAAGAAAGGTAATAAGGTAGGTACCTAGTGTGTAACTTGCCCAACTTGAAGTGTGAGCCCAGGAATTGCCGGGGAAGATCCAGCCTCGTGAATTGGGCGTCCCTCGTGTCCCTCTCATTACTCTCCTGTCCACCTATGACGCTTCAGGAAGCTCGGGGCAGCCGTTGAGTACATGCCGCACTCTGCCGGCCAACGCTCGTCATAGGCTCGGATCAACCCACCTTCGCAGAATGATCACCCAAGTCACCGAAGCTCCTCCTCCAGCTTCCAATTTCGAAATAACAAGCTCTCCCCATGCATGTCCGGGATCGTTGACGTACCGCCCCAAGCGGAGTAGCAACAGCATTCGCGGTCGGGGATGGGTACATTCGGATACGCTGGTGGGCGCAGTATTGAAGCTTGATCATCGCCATCCCCCAGCTCCGCTCCTTTCCATTTCCCGTCAACATTGGTTCCCCCCCTTACTACCTACCTACCTACCTAGGGAGGTATAAAGATATCCGCCCTCTCATTCTCTCGCCCTGCCCCTCACCCTACCCCTCATTCACTCCAGGAGGTTGCTACTACTGGGCTACCTCTCTCTCCCCTTAACCTCCGAGCTTGTAGTCCTAATCCCTGCGTTGTCATCACCACCATAATGCGTCTCAATTCCATCTCTCTGACTGTGCTCTTCCTGTCGGGGGTGTTTGCGCGCCTGCAGACGAGGGTAGACGGTTCTGCCGGCGACGCGACTGCTCCCACCCCTGACGAGGATGGGAAGTACTGGATCCATGGAGAAGGCATTTCTGCCGCCTTCATTCCCTATGGCGCCTCCATCAGCAACCTACTGATAAAGGACAAACGCGGGATTAAGCGCGATATCGTGGCTGGCTTCGACAACGCCACCTACTACGGGGTCGACAAGCAGCATCCACATCTCGGTGGTGTCCCCGGGCGCTATGCCAATCGCATCAAGAACAGCTCGTTCGAGATAGACGACATCGTTTACAATGTGCTGGCAAACGAGAATCCCACCGCCGAGCACCCGGATGGTATCGATACTCTCCACGGCGGCCCGGATGGATGGGACTGGCGGAACTTCACCGTCGTTTCTCATTCGGACAGCAGCATCACGTTTTCGATCGTGGATCCCGATGCCGCCCAAGGTTTCCCCGGCGAGGTCATCTCGTACATCACTTACACCCTCGGCGACATGACCTGGGACTTGAAGATGGTTGCCATCCCGACAACAAAGAAGACGCCCATCATGCTGAGCAGTCATACGTACTGGAACCTGGATGGCTTCGCCAACAACGAGACCAACACGGCCCTGAACCATACCTTCTATCTGCCCTATAGCGGGCAGAGGGTCGGCGTTGACAACATCCTCATCCCGACAGGTGATATCATCGCCAACCACCCGGGCTCCGTCAATGATTTTTGGAGTTCCCCGAAGCAGATTGGCGCCGGCTTTGCTGACCCCGAGATCCACAACAACTGCGGGTTCAACTGTTCTGGATATGGTAGGCGTTCCCAGCTTCGCGGCTCTCAAGGGTGGTTCGCTAACTTGATCGATAGACACTTGCTGGCTCGTGAACCGCGAGCAAAACGGCCCTTACGACTGGCGGGCTGAGGGCGGCTTCGTGGCGCGTCTGCAGTCAGCGTGGTCGGGTATTCAGCTTGACGTCTACACGGACCAGGAGGCCTTCCAAATGTACTCGTGCAATGGGCAGAACGGGTCCCTGACCCTGAAGACCACGCAGGGCCTGTTCGATAACCCGAAATTCCCCCGCACGATCCCCAAGTACGGATGTGTCGTGCTCGAGGTTGAGGACTGGATTGATGCTATCAACCAGCCCCAGTGGCAGCGGTCCAAGAAGCAGATCTTCGAGCCAGGCGGTGACCCCTATGTTCTCCAGGCCAGCTACAAGTTCAGCATCAACACGACTGCGACGTAGGATGGCGGGGCGGTAGTAGCTTGGGCGATAATGGGAGGTTTCTGGAGTATCCTGTCTTAGTTCCCATGAATATCGGAGCCCCTGATGTATTTTTACTCTATTTACTTTTTGAAGCATATTTGATATCCCACTCCGCACCGTGACAGGTTCTCCATTAAATCATTTGGTTCTAGTATTGATTACTACCACACGGTTTGCAGCTCGCCGCTCTTTCTAAAGAAGCCCGCCCGTGTCGTGAAGCAATACTGATTTGGTCCCTAGGCACCGGCCAACCGGGCCACCTACCTCGCGGCATGTGAAGCCGCGGAGGAGCTTGAAAACGTCTCGCCACATGCGTCTAAGAGGCAGAAGCAGGTGGTGAGCCGACTCTACTCCCCCCCCCCGTCATTTCCGCGACGATGCACCGATACCACTTGCTAGCTGGCCGACCCCCTCTTTGTCGCCTGCAAGTCCCTAGCAGGGGCCGAGCGTCACCGCCCGGGTAGGGTTGGAGCTGCCGCGGCCCTGTCGCCGTCGCCTCCGTCGCCCCTCCCTGCCACTGCCCCTCCCGCCGCAGCCGCGGCGCCGCGCCCTCTGTCTAATGATGCCCTTGAGGCTTTCGAGGCGCGTATGAACACGCGCTTTGGCCGACTTGAAGACCTCCTTCAGGAGGTAATGCAGGAGGTAAGGCCCCTTCCCTCCTCGCACCGTCTTTTTCTTCGCTGACCCCTGGCTGTAGGTCTTAGAGTAGTCGCCCCGTTCCCGACAGGACCGGGATGAGTAAGACGAGTCGACTCGAACCAGGGGTGCGTTTCTTGCTTTAGTCTGTAACATTTTCGAAAATGAATATTCCATATTTTGGATTTGGTATTTTCCATTGTTCTAATCCGTAAGCCCCGTGGAATCACTCCGTCTCTTCGCTGCTACGGAGTACTCTGCATCTGGTAGGTGGCGTCTGGGCAGTAGGTACTAGGTACCTAGGGAAACGAAGCATCGGGCCGACTTGGGTTCCGAAAGCCAATTAGGTGTGGGACCGGGGCCCGACCTGAGATGGCCGGGGCACAGCGGGGCGCAGGAGGGCGGGATCCTGAGGCAGAATCCTACCCCTCCACGATACCGATTTTGAGTCACTTTAACAGTTTACAGCCCCCCACCAAACGATCAAACATCGTCCCAGTCGTTGATCAACCTCGAAAAAAGGCCCCACAGTTGACAATAACGACAATAACGCCACGATGCTGGACGCTGACGATTTTATCAAGGAGCGCGGAGGTGACCCAGAGAAAATCAGGGAGAGCCAGCGACGACGTGGCGCCCCTGTTGAGATCGTTGACGAGATCATCACCCTATGGCAGGAAGCCCGTGCTGGTAGGCCGCAATGACATTCGAATATACGCTTTCAGCGCCCATTCTGACCCCTTCTCAGCCCAATATGAATTCACTCGAATCGGCACCGAAATAAATGGCGTCCAGAAACAAATTGGCCTGAAGAAGAAGGCCAAGGAGAACGCGGACGACCTTCTCCAACAGAAGGATGATTTGCAAAAAAAGAAGGCCGCACAGGAGGCCATTGCTGCCTCGAAACACAGCGAACTCCAGATCAAGGTTCGCACCGTCGGTAACTACGTCCACGAGACTGTCCCGGTTAGCATGACCGAGGATGAGAACTCCACCATCCGCACGTGGGCGCCCGAGGGATTTGATGAAACCCGGAAGCCGGCATTGTCACATCACGAGGTCCTCTGGAGGCTCGATGGCTACGATCCTGTGAGGGGTGTGAAGCTTGTTGGGCACCGGGGCTACTGCTTGACGGGCTATGGCTTTTTCCTGTATTGTCCCAAAACTCCAAGACTAACGAGTAATGACACTAACACTGTCCAGGAACATGGCCCTGATCAACTATGGAGTGGAGTTCCTGTTCTCGAGAGGTGAGCAACCCTACCCGGACCACCTTCGCAACTTGACCTGACTTGAGTTTGCAGGCTATACACCGAACCAACCGCCCTTCTTCCTGAACCGCGAACAAATGGCGAAGACAGCCCAGCTCTCGCAGTTTGACGAAGAACTTTACCGCGTTTCGGAAGGCGCTGATAATGGCGAGTCTGATCGGTACCTGATCGCCACCAGTGAGCAGCCACTCTCCTGCCTCCATTCCGAGGAATGGCTGCAGCCCAGCCAATTGCCGATTAAATACGGCGGCTACAGCACCTGCTTCCGCAAGGAAGCCGGTAGCCATGGACGGGATGCTTGGGGTGTGTTCCGCGTGCACCAATTCGAAAAGGTCGAGCAATTCATCCTGTGCAAGCCTGACGAGAGCTGGCAACACTTTGACGAGATGATGGCCGTCTCTGAGGAGTTCTACCAGTCTCTTGGTCTGCCTTACAACGTTGTCGGCATCGTCTCCGGGGCCCTAAACAACGCGGCGGCGAAAAAGCAGGATCTGGAAGCGTACTTCCCCTTCCAGGCCGAGTATAAAGAGCTCGTCTCCTGCTCCAATTGCACAGATTACCAAACCAGGGAGCTTGAGATCCGCTTCGGTGTCAAAAAGGGGAAGAACATGGTAGGATCGGGGAAGAAGGAATACGTCCACGCCCTGAACGCCGTAAGTAGTCCTACCTCGTCATTTTTCAACGTGTTTGTTTCTCTAACCTTCTGTCCTCAGACATTGTGCGCAACCGAGCGGACCCTCTGCTGCATCCTGGAGAACTACCAGACCGAGGAAGGATTGACTGTTCCAAGTGTTCTGAGGAAGTATATCCCTGGCCAACCCGAGTTTATCCCCTTCGTAAAGGAGGCCCCGGAGCGGACTGAGAAGACCCCCCTCCCTGCGAAGGGGAAAACGGCCGCAGGAAATCCGCTGCCAGTCCGCGAGAAAAATTAGCTTAGGAAATGGTTACATAGGTGGCCAAAGATAGTCAATGCGACGAAGTTGATGGATTAGCATCTCGATCAAACAGAGCAGCAGCGTATGCATGCACATGACATTTCAGGTGGGGGGAAAAAGGCCAGGGGAGCCCATGGTTTCTTATGCCTTTCACATATCCCAGGCGGGAGTTCTTCTATGAATCTGGCTCATATCTGTCATACGAAACCGAAGAATTCCGCAAAGTAGACGCCCCTTGTAAAAAGACCCAAGTATTCCATGCGGTCGGCTGAGAATTCTATCCTCTACTTCCCCCTCCAGTAGGAAACAATTTTTTTATTCTTGCTCCCCACTACTCAGCTCCCCCGTTCACCGGCCCAAATGTTACCCATAGTTTACCGCACCGCGCTCCAGACGCTCTTGAGGAAGCCGTCCCTCTGGGCCAGTCGGTTCAGCGAGTCGTCGCCCTCTCCTTGCGCGCGCACGAAGCCGCACAGCGCGTAGACGTGGTTGTCGCCGGGGATGGCACGGCCGTCGTCAGAGACCTTCGCGATCGCAATCTGGACGGCGGCATGGTCCTTTGCCCGGATGATGCGGTTCGAGGCGCTGCACTTTCTCGGGATGTAGCTGTTTTTTACATAACCAAAAATTAGTCAAATTGTTTATTTAAGGGGGCGTAAGGTTGGGAAATCGGAGGGGGGCCGCCATACAGATCCACGATGTTGCCCTTGTCGTTCTCCATGTTTACGTGCTGACCGAAAATCGGAAAGTTGTCTGGTTGAGTTGGTGGTGATAGGAACTACGAAAAAGATGGTGGTTAATTTCGGGATTGTGCGTGGACCGTGCCCGGAAGAGGGCTGGGTCGTACCTGAGCTTGAAATCTCAAGACCAGCTGCAAGGTCGGTAGGCACGGTTTGAGGCAAGCTCTGGGATTGACTTACTGACAAAGATACGAGGACGACGTCGGGGATTAGAGAGGGTATATCGAAAATGAAGTGGGATGGTAAAAATGGCAAGGTGGTGGGCTGAATCACGTGAGAGGTTGAAAACCCTCCACCTCGGTGCAGGGTAGGTACCTAGATACCTGAGCGGAACCAGTGGGGTGAGATGGATTTAAGTTTTGCCGAGTTTTCACGATAAGGCCGGATTGTGATCCTTGCGTGCCAATAAAGCGGCGAGGACGTAGACAGGCCGCCTCGACTAGAAGCACTTTGCGAGGTCCCGTTAGTTATTGCACGCCTGAGAACTTTTTTGACTTTTGCTCCCATATGAAAGTAGATGTCTGCTCAAATCTCCATACCGTTTTCGAAGGCCAAAAAGAAGGGGTTTTGCGGCCAGGAACGGTAGTCGAGGCAAGAAAATTTCTCCGACATCCAATCGGGCCAAGGTCGCCGTGAGCGGGGCGGCCGTCTGGGGAGCTAGGTTGACGATCCGGGTTGATTGAGATCGCGAATATCGCCAGTCAGATCGGGAGTCGCAGACATGGCAGACATTGCTCCTGATTTGGCTGCAGACCTGCTTGCAGCCTTCGCGTCTGTCCCTGGTATGGTCCCTTGCGATCGCATTTGCGACCGGATTCGAGTGTTCTCCTGGTGGGCATTACTGACATGATCGCAGACGACAAGGTTGAGCCTGGGCCCACGATCCCCGAACCAGAGGTCACAGAGCCTACGACGTCACCTTCGAAACGGCCGCGGACAGCCGAACTTGACGACGAAGGTTGCGCCGAGAAGCGACAAAAGACAGATGATCATGGGTCCCCGGGGAATGTTCTCCCAGACATGGGCTCGACCAGCTGGGATATCTCCACCATGATCCAGAATGCGCTGGGATCTCTGGACGAGCAATTGCATCAGCCTGCCGTTACAGCAGACGATGGCGCGAACTACAATTCCACCGCGGACACAACCCATCCTCAGCCCACGACTGCGCGGAAGGTAGAGCAGAAGCGGATGAAGTTCTCCAGCAATCCATACTATGTGATGCGGACCATGAGCCTGCCATTGTTGGGCAGTTTGGTGAGTCGTCGTCCATGCCCTCGGCCGCCTCAGGGAATAAGATCCTAATCAAACTGGGTTACAGGCCGTCCAGATCCTGCTCGCTCTCTCACAACAACCCAGGCAGGAGACCCTGGCGCTTATCGCTGACCGGGAGTCGGAATATCGCAAGGCTTACGACCTCCTAAAGAATTCTCTGGAGCACGCGAGACGAATATTCTCCGAGTCGTCGCCCCTTCTTTTCGCCGACGATCTGGAAGTCAGCGATTCTGAGGACCGCGAGACACTACGGATGTCGAATCTTGCCGCCATAAGCTCCAGTGTGCTTCAAGGAGACGATGGTCTCGTCTCCGAATGTCACGAGAACTTTGCGGCGGTCTTCATACCGGAAGATGGAGAGTTTGCCGAGAACACGGCAAATTTGTGCATCAGTTTCAAGACACAGGCGTTCTTGATATCGATGAAGCAAACCGAAGATAGTCAGGGCAGATCCGATGCGCTAGATGCGCATTTCCCGGCCAATGTGGACGAAACTGTAAGCCGAAATCTCGGCGACAGTCCATCCAGGACACAGGAAAGAGAGAGGTTAGCGTCGGGGATCAGGACTCGGAGACAGGAGCTACTTGAGTCCATCCTCGACGACGAGAAGAGATGTAAGCCTCGACAACCGCCAAGTTCAAGCCAGTGATGCTAACAGGAACCCAGCACGGTTGGCAGAGCTGTATCCGTTCGAAAGCCTCGCTGATGATCTAGGCGCATACTTGCAAAGCCAGTTGGGAGCGACAATAGAGTATGCAGAAAAGTATGGGATCAACATCCCGATCAGCGAGGACTTGGCCGTCAGCGAACCGTTGGAAAATGGCCAACTTGAGACCGATCACGACGAGCTATCCCTGCTCTTACAGAACGCAACATCCGGCCTGATCCCAAATGGTGCGGAGGATTCGGCAAACATGGATCTCGGCTCGAGTACAAATGAAGGCTCTACCAGCTTAAGCGACAGTCTGGGTCTTGGTAAACTCATACAGGAGTCTCTATCAGGCCAAGGTGACCCAGCGAAGGAGGAACTAGCAGACACGACAGCGACAAACGGGACTGGGACTGATATGTTCGATTCAGGGGGTCTCGCATCCTTGATCGCATCAAAACTGAACACGGGCTTTGGGAACGTCTCAAACGGCAGCCCCAGTTTCTCCAGTTCTCAGCCGTATCATCCAACAACGCTACCCCCCAGCAGTGCCGGTAAGTTTGCTATCAGTTTGGCCATACGTGCTTCGGGGCCATTGCTAATATGACGCAGCTGCTGTTCAATCCCCCTCCCTAGCTCAACTCAACCAGCTATCTCAAACACCGTACTATTCATACACCCACCAACCCCCGCCGCCACCGCAACCTCCCGCAGAAGGAGGAACGCTCCCCCCCAACCAGACATTCCCCACCTCGATACTGTACGAGCGGGCCCGACAGGCAGCTGTTGCCAAGTCGTCTTCCACTGCCCGGCGCGAGGGACTCCATTCTACGCGCAGGGCCTGGACCCCTGAAGAGGAGAAGGCTCTCATGGCTGGCTTGGACATGGTTAAAGGCCCCCACTGGAGCCAGATTTTGACACTTTTTGGGCAAAATGGAGCCATCTCGGATATTCTAAAGGACAGGACACAAGTTCAACTCAAAGACAAGGCTCGGAACCTCAAGCTCTTCTTCCTCAAAACCAACTCGGAGATGCCTTATTATTTGCAGTGCGTCACCGGTGAGTTGAAGACACGGGCGCCCAGCCAGGCTGCGCGGAAGGAAGCCGAGGAAAAGGCACGACTGAATTCAGAGGAGGAACACGCGAGGCTCCAAGGGATCACGACGCATGCACAGAGCCTCCACAACAATAACCGGAATACCAGCAGCCCAGTGCCGATCTCGGGAGCGTCAACGTCCACGAGAGCGAGCCCTGTAACGCCCGGTGTTGGGGTCGCGATCCCGGCATTCTCGCCCGTCAGGAACACACCCATTGCCGCTGCCACATCGCCAAATGTGAAGAGCGAGCCGACGGACCCCCTAGCGATGTACCAGGCCAAGATGGAGCGGCTCGACATGTCAGCGATACAGCAGGCGGTGCATCAGCCGGTGCATCAGCCGGTGCATCAACCGGTACAGCAGCCGGCGCAACAGCCGATACAGCAGCCGATACAGCAGCCGATACAGCAGCCGATACAGCAACCAACGCAACAACCCAAAATCGAACGACCGGAACAGCCAGTTGTGCACCGGGCTGAGATTGAGCGACCTACGATGCAGCCAGGAGCACACACCGAGATGCAGCCTGCAGGCCAGCCGGGGGTGCAAGAAGCTAAGATCGAGCCACAAGTACTTTCTGCACGCCAGACCCAGCCTCAGAAGCCTTTAGTGCAGGCACAGTTGCAACAGGCGTCCCAACCGCATGCACACCCCGTCTCAACTACGAGCGGCACCAGCACGCAATCAGCACCACGTCCGGCGCCCCCCACCCCTCCGGTCACCAACCATGAGACCACAGTGCCGGAAACGAAAACATTTCAGCCTTCCGTGACAGCGCCGTCTAGCTGAATCCCTAAGATAAGCCTGAGCGTATAGCTGCATGCGAATACGGAACAGGCTTCCGACATTTTAGCTCACTCGGGCGCGATACATGGGGAGGCTTGTGCAATGGATCCACGTAAAGCACGACAGCTGCTTGCTGTGGTGAAACCGGGAGCCTCTCCCATAATGCCGGCATTACTAGCTGCTGATTTTTGATGCGAACTCTACACGCCTACGGGTAGATAGGAGTCTAGCGAGTTGAGGGCCCACCTTGTCCTACGAGGCAAAACGAGGCGTCTGGCGGGGAGAGAAGTAGAAGCTAAGGGGGGTGGGGGGAGCCTAAAGATATCAGGCAGCCAGCCGCGAGGCAATCATGGCCATGGGTGGCCATGCTCGTGTAGACGGTATTCACCGCTTCGGAGGGCCCTGCTAGCCGTCTGGTACGGGTGTTTGTTTGTGCGTCATGATACCACATTTTTGGACGAGGCGGCGCACAGTAAGTAGTACTCGTCTACATCAAGTCGATACAATCGACCGAATCGAGGGACCATCGGCAATTTGCCTGGTTCGTGGGGTTCGATTATAGAGTATTGAATATACGTCTACCAGCAGCTTGTTCTGCGGGAACCACTCCGTTTCCAATACGTGCTACTCACTGTCTCCTCCTGGTATCAAAAAAGATAATGAAGCGGTTCGACCCAGGGGCCGAAGTCTTCCATTCCCTGTGGACACAGATACAGCAGGGATTCATATTGAGGCCCCTTGGCTTCGTGATCAGGAACACGAGCCGAGGATAGAGTTGTCCAGCGGCGTAGGCTGTCACTCTAATAAATCCACGAGTACACTAATGATGGAGACATCGCCGTCCTCTCAGATTGCTGCGATGTTGCTCAATCACCAAGTGGCATCATAAACGTCGGCCAACCCAGCTAGCAAATGGGTCGTCCCGACTTTCCCAGTTTAACATCTAGGATTTGGCAGCAATGAGTATGTTTCGCCTAGCTCTGTCGAATCTCGATTAAGGAACTCTTGGTCAGGAGAGCGTCGAGGTACCGGACTGCTTGCCCGATCAGGTCCATCGCAATCTCGATATGTAGCACGACAGGTGAAGTCCACGTCACTGTTTGACACTGCGAACGAGTGAGTGTCTTCTCGGGCCATTCCATACTCGGATACCACCCAGCTTGGTCGGCCATGCCTTTAAATAGTCCGGCCCGCCGCCGTCTTCAGCATCAGGACAAATCCCACGCGACCGACTTGGCTTTGTGTGGTTCGAACGCCTTTTCTCAGCCTTACGGACACAGCGCATTTTGCTCAGCCATCGTATCTCAGGGGTACAGTTATCGAAGGGACGACAAGATGCGGTGTGCAATGTGTGGGCACAAATTCAACCTCCTGAACCACAATGGTCAGTCTTATCCGTCGAGATATTGCCGTGACTGCTTCTGTGGCAGGGTCGAGAACCTCCTGTTATGTCCGAACCCCCGGAAGTACGTAAACTATATGTGGTGTCACGATCGTGAGTACCTATGGCCGCAGACAATATGGCATGGGGAATGAGTGCTAATCAAGAGTCGCTGTGATAGACATGAGATGCTGCGCCGCGAACTGCAGTGAGGACATCAGGTACTATGATCCGGTAAGATATAAGTTCTGTAGCCGCCGTAAGTAAAGCCCCCTTTCTGCTCTTCGCCAACATGCCAACCTGGTGACCATCTCCTCTTCTCCCACAATTAACCTGCTGCCCCCAAATAGACAGCTGCGAAGCCCCCAACTGCGCAGCCCATCGCCAAGCAAACTCGGGCTTCTGCGCGGACCACGTCTGCCGATCGCCAGACTGCAACGAAGGGCGAGCCCCCGACGGCGCCTTCTGCGCCCGGCACACGTGCGAGTCGCAGGGCTGCTGGGCCCGGGCCTCGGGCAGCGGCGAGCCGGGAAGCCGGGGCCGGTTCTGCAACGCGCACCGGCGCTGCGACCGCGGGGCGTGTGGGCGGCGCGTCCACATGCACGACAGCGGGGAGATGAGCCGGTTCTGCGGCGACCACTACTGCCGCTGGGACGGGTGCGAGAGCGAGCGCGGCCGCGAGGCCGGCGGCTACTACTGCTACAGGCACACGTGCCGGCGGCCCGGGTGCGCGGCCGCCCTCGCCCTGGCCGACGGCTCGTTCTGCGCGGACCACCAGTGCGGCCGCGTCGGGTGCAGGAGGGACCGCTTCGACGGCGCCATGTGGTGCGGCTCGCACAAGTGCGGGAGGAGGGAGTGCGACGGGGAGGCCCGCGAGGGCGTCGGCTTCTGTGCCAGACACCAGGGGTGCGCGGCCGCGGGGTGCAATGGGGATAGGATGTTCGGGACAGAGGGAATCCACATCCACGACCAGTATAACAACCGTGCGTCACCCCCTTTTTTCCTCCCCCTTTTTCTCCACGACGGCAGGAGCCCTTATTGACATAACAAACCAAAAAAAGACCACCCAGACCGCTGCCGCTATCTCCCGGCGCCCTGCGCAAACCGCGCCGTCGCGGGCGGCCACTTCTGCGCCGAGCACACCTGCCTCGTGGACGGCTGCCCCGGCCACCGCGGCCCGCTCTCGCCCTACTGCGTCGCCCACCGGTGCGGCGCGCACCACTGCCCCAACCGCCGCCACGGCCTCGCGCCACCCCCGAGTACGACGACGGCCAGTCACTGGGCGGCTGCGGCTGCGGGCGTCTGGCCCACCACCGCCGCCACGTACGACGCGGGGCCCCCGCTCCCCTTCTGCGCCGTGCACACCTGCCAGGCCACCTCGGCCTCCGCCGTGGGCGGCGGGTGTCGCGGCCAGGCCGTCAACGGGTCCCGCCTCTGCCAGCGGCACAAGTGCGTCTTCGCCGGGTGCGCCGTCGAGGTGCTCGTCGGGGGCGGCGGCGGCGGCGGCGGCGGCGGCGGCGGCGGCGGCGCCTGCTTCCAGCACGCCGCGGCCATGGGGGGCGGGGGACCCGGGATCACGGCGGCGGCGGCGGCAGTCGGTGGGCCTCCCAGGCAGGGGTTCGTCCCGGATGTCCACTGGGGGCTCGGCGGCGGCGGGCCGATGCGGACGCCGCTGCCGCCGCGTGACTTTGGTGGGGGTTATGGCGAGTATTTCGATGGGGGGCCGCGGATGAATCTCCACTATAGTAGGTATGGGTAGGTAGGTAGGTTGGATACTGCAGTTTTGGGTGTGGGGAGGCGGGTCCGGATTGTCTGTCGACTTCCTCGTGTAAAGGTGGAAGGAGTCTGGTAAGTTGGATCGGGGATTGGGAATGAGAATGGTCAAGTGACCCTTACTATGGAGACTGGATAGGCGAAAGGTTTCATTCTCGCCGCACATATAGCTATGATTCTTTACTTTCATCATCCCTAGGTGCTAGTTGTTGTGGGGGAGGTATCCCAGGACGGGGATGGTGAAGCCCAGAAGCTAGGTACGCTCGAGAAGCAGAACAGTGATTCACATTCGAAACTCCCAACTGTCCATAGACATACGCTTGACCATCCATCTAAAGTGCATCTTGCCCAACTACTGATTGCTTCGTGCCGCTACCCGACCAACCGCCAAGATCTGGCGATACGTACTTCCGCATCACGTTCTCCCAAGTCTCTCTGGCTATCTTGACGTCGCTCAATGCCTCTAGACGTGCCTTAGACAGGCGTATATCGGATGTCAGTTTCATACAGGCTCGGAAATCGCTCGGTATACCCAACGCCGTAGACCGCGAATCCCACAAAACCCAACCGCTGGTCTGCATAGTGTGGCGGAACCAGGGCTGGTTACGGTGCCGCACATGCTCCTGGTGTTTGGCCATATCAAACCAAGCTATATTGCATGTGTCGACTCTCTCGGAGGTGAAGCTGAAGCATAGCTTCGCTACATCATGCCCCTGGTCCCTGTCGGAGTCGAGATACACAGCCGCTGCCAGTTCTAGACCGGCCGGTAGTGGGTCAGATAAAGTACTCTCGTAGATATCTCGGAATAGTGGCGCGAAGTCCAAGAGTGGACATCTCAAGACATGGTTTAGGGCTGCAAGTCCGAGAGAACCGAGGTTCCGCAACGTCGTCGTCTTCGTGTGGTTCCAGGCAGTCCCGCCCATGAGATATTGTACTGGGCAGCCCGCCCCGAGAAGCTCTGCCGTAGGATACACGAGCTCCCCACCCGGCGGAAAGGACTGCTCCTCCAAAAATGCGAGCCGCACCGCATCGTAGAAATGACCGGAAATCATCTGATGGAGGCCGAAGTGCGTGAGCAACACGTACCTGTCTACGCACCTCATTTCCTCGAGCTCCCAGGGCTTGAGGTGCGAGAGCAGCAGGTCGAATCGAGACTTTGCAGAGAAGAGCTCGGGCCCGGAGCGGAAGGGAAACGCGGTGGCGAACAGCTCGAACCTGGCAAACGCGCGTCGGAACCTGATCTTCTCCGTCGGCGACAAGGGGAAAGGGGACCCAGGCTTGGCCTGGGGCAGCAGAGTACGATGGGACCAGTATGGGGCATTGGACCAGCTTTTGTTCTTCACTCTGTAGGCAAAATCATCGATGAACGAGTCGAGCAAGGTATGCAGTTTCCACAGCGCCTTGACCTTGTCGAACTGGCAAGGCTCTGGCGGCCTCAGATTTCCGCCATGGTAGTCTTTGATGTGATTGATTATCTTCTGCTGCTTCTCAGAAGGAGTCTCGTCCGCTTCAAGGGTCGGAAAATAGACTATGGCGAGAGCTTCGTTGAGGATCTCCGGCTCGACGTGGCTGAGAACAATCCGCATGATAATCCTTCTCCGGTGGATGAGATAGGCCTGGAAGACGACCGGCGAGGAAGAATACAACGAGCCAAGATCCACGAAGTCGTCCAAGCTTCCAATGATCTCACCAAGGATCTCCGGTGAGAGTTTCTCGAGCATCGATCCAACATCGTCTGTCTCGCAAGGGCCCTGGTAACCGGGCGGAGCCGTAGGCTGTCTCACTGGTCTCAGTGCCACTGGCCGTTTTGGCTCTTTGGGCTCCATCTTCTTGCTTGGATAGGTAGGTAAATTGTAGATGCTTGTCTTCTGGTGGGAAGGGACGGTCGTTGCGATATAGGGCTTCTTGATCTCAGGCACAAGAAGTCGAAGCTCAGAGAGGATCATGCTAGGTAGTTATAGGTGGCGGTATAGGATAATTCTTGTAGAAAGCATGAAATGTGTCCCCGATAACCTTCCGGCCTTTCTCTATGCATGGAAAGGCTAATGGAAGTGACCAACCTAGGTAGTCTCCCGCAACAGGGTTTTGACAATCGTCCCAACTCAAGGAAAACCTTGCCAGCACACTAATACCGGCCTCCATGGCATGGCGGAACACTGGTTTCATGGATTCCATCGGGCTGGCATCTACCACGTATAGCATGATAGCATGATAGCATGATAGCATGATTGGCAGCCGTCAAGGGGTATCTCAGTCGACCATCGTGGTCTATTCTATGCAAGGAGCACTTCAGGTCTCCGGACCATGCCAACAAAAATGCGCAAAACCTAAACGCCCGCTCCCGGTATCTGAAATGTCCGCCCGCATTCTGGCGTCAACGGTTCACAAGAAGTAATCGCCGGGACCGCGTCGACCAGCAGGTACGTGCCTCTGGTCATCTGGCACTGCCGAGAAGATGCTGAACTTGGTGTTCAGAGACTTATCGACGGTCATGATAGATGCCACATTGCCACATCTGTAGCAATAGTTTGGAGCTGACCAGACCGTGACAACAGACTTCTCAGGGAAGTGGAACTATAGACGTTGTCAGTAGAGAGATGGAAGGTAGGACGGGTTGGAGTCTATTAACGAACCTTGTATCCTTCATTGACCAGTTGATGGGCACGGGCAATGGTTTTCAACCCATTCACGTGGTTGAACTCAGTCGCAACCTTATCGCCAAAGAGCCAACCGGCACCACGCGGGCTGACAGCCCAGGTGTCGATATCTTCGGGATCGCTCCATACAAGGTCACAAAACGCTCCTTCGTGAGGGATCTCTTGCGCACGAGCAACAACCCGGATCTGGTCGATGGTCCTGATCTCCGGGCTCAGGCCTCCGTGCACACAGAGGACCGTCCCATCAACGATGGCCGCAAGGACCAGGAAGTCGAAGACCTGGCAGCAAGCCTTCCAGACGGACGCGTTGCCGTATTTCTGCTGGCATTCCTCGTAAAAGCCATAGACCTGAGTAATTTGCCGCGACTCGTGATTGCCGCGAACAAGGACGATCCTATCAGGGTATCTGGACATGGTCAGCGCCTACCCCCGATGCAGCCCCGCTTGGTTGGTGACAGGTGAAATACTTTGCTTTCAGGCACATAAGAAGCGTAAATGTCTCGAGGCTGAAATACCCTCGGTCGACGAAATCTCCGAGGAAGACGAATCGCGTGTTGTCGGTACCGGTCGAGGTTTCGTCTATCGTCGAGTCAGACGGCTTATCTGCTTCTGAAGAATCCCCAATGGTCTCATCACCCTCGGTCTCCCCCGGAGCCTCAGACTCCTTGATCTTCTTCTTCAGCTTCGGGTTTGTTATTTCCGTGGGCGGTTCGATGTCCTCAGACGTAATTACGGTTGTCGCCGTCTTCGGGGCTTCCACATTCCTCTCGCCAGGCATTCCGCCGGCTATGCGAAAGAGCTCGAGGAGATCGTAGAACTGGCCGTGGATGTCGCCACATATTGTAACCGGCGTCACAACGGGCTGGATGTTCGACTCTGAGAAGCGCCAAGGTCAGCATTTGCGGTCATAGGGGACTGTATCAATGGGTGCCATTCTCTCTGTACCTTCCATCAACACCTCCTTTACAATCTCGCACAACTGCTTCATAACAGGCTCCGGGAGGTAATGACATTGTTTTGCTTCCTCCAGCCACTCGTCCAGACCCGAACCAGGTCGAAGTTTGGCAGGGCCAGGCTTGGGGATGCCGGCCATCTTTTCTGGCGGAAGCCGTTCTCGCGTTGGGTTTATATATGGCTAACGATGATCAAATAGAAAGCCAGCTCTATCACTACAGGGTGAGGATCTACTTGGAGGGACTCGGAAGAGGCGTGCTGGGCGGGCGCATCATCCGTGAATGTGGTTTGAACTTGACCTGCAGCTCGAGGCATGGATTTAATGACAGGGGTTTTTGCCGAAGTTTACGCGGCATGGTGGGCCTGCAAAGAACTGAATTGACCTCGTAGTACGAGGAGGTTTCCACGTAAAAGCATTTTACGAAGCAGCCTGAACTGCAGAGCGATTTCAACGCTGTAGCGTAGTAAAAAAAACCTGGCCCGTAACATAACTTGGGAACGAGGACTTTAAGCGTCTTTTTCGGACACCGATACCCCTTATTAAAAAAAACTGCACTGAATGTGGCGATATTAGCGACGAGTCTGAGACCAAACCAGAATTGGAACGTCAGCGTGCTTGTCCGTACAGCTTCTGAGCCATCAGGTTGAGTCTCGCAGGGTTCAGGGGTGCAGTGCAAATTCTGCCTTGGAAATTGTCTTTGACTCTTCACTTATTATCCAAAATGGAGGACGACCGTGCCCAAGTCGATCTGGGCATAGCGGCCGATATTGAAGAAGCTCATGGCTCGCAACAAGCCGCTGCAATCAGGCAGCCAAAGAAGCGGTTCGTCGGGAGGAGGACGGCTGACGCTACGGCAAAGTCTGGGAACAATGCTACTACCGGAGGAGGCACTGGGGCAGTTCAGGGTAATGTACCCAATGTTGCCCATGTGCTCAGGCTCTCTCTCATCTAACAAGTTACCACAGCGGCTCAGCCAAGGCGACCACCAAGGCTGCTGAACCAAGTACCTCCGGAGATACTAAACGACCCGGAGCTCAAGGCTGCGCTAGCACTCCTGCCCGCCAACTATTCCTTCGAGGTTCCCAAGACTATCCACCGCATTCGTACCCTGGGGGCCAAGAAGGTTGCGCTGCAGATGCCAGAAGGCCTGCTCATGTTTGCCACCACAATCTCGGACATCCTCACCCAGTTCTGCCCCGGAATCGAGACGCTCATCATGGGCGATGTTACCTATGGGGCATGTTGTATCGATGACTACACAGCACGGGCCATGGGCTGTGATTTGCTCGTCCACTACGCCCACAGCTGCCTCATCCCCGTTGACGTGACCAAGATCAAGACACTATACGTCTTTGTCGATATCAGTATCGACACCACCCACTTGCTCGCAACGCTCGAGCGGAACTTCTCGCCGGGGAAGACGGTAGCAATGGTTGGGACCATCCAGTTCAACGCCACGATCCACGGAGTCAAGTCGACGCTCGAGAAGGCCGGCTTCAAGGTCGTGGTCCCGCAGATCGCGCCGCTGTCGAAGGGCGAGATCCTCGGTTGCACGTCGCCGAACCTGTCGACGTACACCGATGCCACGGTCGACCTGATCCTGTACCTCGGCGACGGCCGCTTCCACCTGGAGAGCATCATGATCCACAACCCCAGCATCCCCGCTTACAGGTATGATCCGTACTCGAGGAAGCTGACCCACGAGACCTACGGGCACGACGAGATGCAGGACCTGAGGCGCGAGGCCATCCGGACCGCAAAGGGGGCCAAGAAGTGGGGCCTCATTCTGGGGTCTCTGGGGAGGCAGGGCAACCCCCACACGATGGCTTTGATAGAGAGCAAGCTGAAGCAGAATGGCATCCCCTTTGTCAACCTCCTGCTCAGCGAGATCTTCCCGGGGAAGTTGGCGTTGATGGACGATGTAGAATGCTGGGTTCAGGTGGCCTGCCCGCGGTTGAGCATCGACTGGGGATATGCGTTCCCTCGGCCATTATTGACACCTTATGAAGCCTTGGTGGCGCTGGAAGAGAGAAAAGATTGGGGAGACGGAGTCTATCCTATGGACTACTACGGCAAGGACGGTCTAGGCAGGACGAAGCCGCTGAGTCTCGTCGAGGCTACTTGATCCAGGTAATCTACCAATCAAGAATATCACACCTTCCTCCCGAGTCCCATGCCTCACTGGTGAATTCGAGCTGTCTTTGCCATCAATACACCACCCTGAAGGTCGCTCGTGGGATGGCCTTACGTTGTCGCCGGCAGCATATAGATGAGGAGCCGTTAATTCCACGGGAAGATGCGAAGACGCCAGTGGCAGTCTTGATGCCTCTGGAGAAGACTCTTAACCATCACCAATGGCTAGACGAATCCTTGACTTCGTGAGTGATGGTAAGGTGTCGCGGGTCATTCGTGAAGGGGGAATCCTCGACGACTATGAGGCTTCTGCCCCTACCGGCTCTGGCCGCTGCGAGAACACAATCTTGTACTTGACAATCTCGACGACCTCAAGCTCCTCGGCAGGCTCGTCCTGTGACTCGTTTCGGCCGCCACGGCGGCGGACGACGGCGAGAGGCTTGGGCAGCTTTTTGACCTCGCCGGTGAGACGCTGGTGCTGGCCGACGTAGAGGTAGACTCGCTTCATCCACGACGTGCTGGAGGGGTCCAGGGCGTCGGGGTTATAGTCGGGGAAAATGACACGCCCGATCGGGACCGCCGGTCTGGTGCCGCCTTGCTCGACAACCAGGTCAGCGATAACTGAGCCGGGTATGTTGATGGCCCCCTGAAGCTCTAGTAATGCCAGGCCAGACGGGGTCTGGAGAAGCCGCGGTAAGGGGCTCGGCGTGGCCTGCTCTCGACCCGTCGGGGGATGGAGGGCAATGGACGACATGGACGTCGGCCTCAGATCCTAGAAGTCGGAATATGATAGTTCCCGCCCGAGTTGCTGCTCTCTACCCGGCTTCTGTTGTTGCATGGCCGACGGGTCTTGGGAAGCTCCTAACAATCCAGACTAGGTACCGTTACGTTAGGCTTGTTTATACAGTAAAGTACACTGTATTGATACTGTACGGATCCTCTTCAGTGCTTCCATGTACCGTACCCATAGAGGTGCCGAGGTTTTGGGGATCGATGTGCACCCCAATTTTAAAGAGCTACCCACACACCCCCACCTCGCCCCTCCATGCCTCCATGTCACCTCTCGCTCGTAATTGTGCCGATCATGCGCCCTCGCGTTGACCTCTCACATTGCAACGCATCCGACGGGACTTAGCAGAGTCCAGGGCGAGCTCCACTAGTGTGCGTACTAACTGGAAAACATTGCTAAACATGAGGTCATCCCAAGGTCGGGCAATGCAACCTGTAAGAGCTGTCACCGACTCACTCACCACAGCTACGGAGTTGTTGGCGGGGTTAACCCAAGAGGTGCCAAGGGATTCGGCTCTCACTTCTCAGATGGCTGGAGCGGGGTGGGAAACTTGGTCATGATGTGTAACTTATGTGGCTTAACAAGAGGTAGGAACTATTGCCTAGAATTAAGGGGATTGGGAACTCCACGGTAGTTGAGAGCTCTGATGGGGGAAGGGAACAATTTGTCAGAAAGTCGCCAATGCGTAAAATCAAATGCCCTCTCGCTCGCCCCAGTTACGTACTCGTTCTCCGTTGGGGCGACATGCTATCCCCGTTGGCCCGGAGAAAAGGACGTAGGGGACGGAGTAGTGGATGGATCTCTCGCCATCCTCAATCTCATAGGAGGGTTGTGGGAAGATGTACTCGTTAGCCCGAGGGAGGAGAAACGGAGAGGGGGGGGACCTCCCATTAGCACCACCCTATCACCGTGATCCGATGCTATGCACCTCCCGATACTCCTCTCCTTGACCCCGCTCTGTAAGTTGCTTCACACCTTCTCCTCCATTTGCCGCTTGAGCTCCCCTACAAGAAACCCCCCATCCCCAGAATCCAATCGCGATCGCAACACCTTCTAGCCCTCAAAACCGTGCTCAAGATACCCGTTGAAAATGTCGAATCTCTCTATCGAGCTCAAGACGCCAATTACTGGCACCTACAAGCAGCCCACCGGCCTGTAAGTTCTTCCCAACCTGGCGCACTAGCTACCTAGGTAGCTACGAGTCCCCGGGCAGAAAGCTCACTCTGTAGCAGGTTCATCAACAACGAGTGGGTTGAAGGTGTCGACAAAAAGACCTTCGAGGTCATCAACCCCACAACAGAGGAGGTCATCTGCTCCGTCAGTGAGGCCACAGAGAAGGATGTCGACCTTGCCGTCGCCGCTGCGCGAAAGGCCTTCGAGGGCGTCTGGCGCGAGACCACACCCCAACAGCGCAGCATTCTGTTGATCAAGCTTGCGGACCTGGCGGAGAAGAACCTGGACCTGCTGGCTGCTGTCGAGTCTCTCGACAATGGCAAGTCCATTACCATGGCACGAGGCGACGTTGGGGCCGTCATCGGCTGCATAAGATACTACGGAGGGTGGGCGGACAAGATTGAGGGCAAGACTCTCGATGTTGCTCCGGACATGTTCCACTATACGAAGCAGGAGCCTGTGCGTTTCTTCAATTCCCAGGCTGTGATACCTCGCTAACAATTGTCGTCTTTTAGATCGGTGTCTGTGGCCAGATCATCCCGTGGAACTTCCCTCTTCTCATGTTTGCCTGGAAAATCTCCCCTGCCCTTGCCACCGGTAACACAGTTGTGCTCAAGACCGCCGAGCAGACCCCGCTCTCTGCTCTCGTCTTCGCCAACCTTGTCAAGGAGGCGGGTTTCCCTCCCGGTGTTCTAAACGTCATCTCCGGTTTCGGCAAGGTTGCGGGAGCCGCTGTTGCCTCGCACATGGATATCGACAAGATTGCCTTCACTGGCTCAACCTTGGTCGGTCGGTCTATCATGAAGGCTGCTGCTTCGTCGAACCTGAAGAAGGTGACGCTGGAGCTAGGCGGCAAGTCACCCAACATCGTCTTCAACGATGCCGATATCGAGCAGGCGATCAGCTGGGTCAATTTCGGCATCTACTACAACCACGGTCAGTGCTGCTGTGCCGGCTCCCGTATCTACGTCCAGGATGGTATCTACGACAAGTTTGTCGCGGCCTTCAAGAAGAGGGCGTTGGAGAACAAGGTTGGAGACCCGTTCGCGGCCGACACCTTCCAGGGCCCGCAGGTCAGCCAGGTCCAATATGAGCGTATCATGGGCTACATTGAGTCCGGAAAGCAGGAGGGCGCCACGGTCGAGACCGGGGGTGCCCGCCACGGCGACAAGGGATACTTCATCCAGCCGACAATCTTCACCAACGTCACCCAAAACATGAAGATCATGCAGGAGGAGATCTTTGGCCCTGTCTGCGCCATCGCAAAGTTCTCTACGGAAGATGAGGTCATCAAGATGGGCAACGACTCCAGCTACGGCCTCGCCGCGGCCGTCCACACCAACGACCTCAACACCGCCCTCCGCGTCACCAATCGCCTCCGCGCCGGCACCGTTTGGGTCAACTGTTATAATCTTCTCAGGCACGAGGTACCATTTGGGGGCTACAAACAGAGTGGCATTGGACGTGAATTGGGAGAAGCCGCGCTGGCGAACTACACGCAGAACAAGTCTGTTGCTATTCGGCTTGGTGGTGCGATGTTCTAGAATGGTCATGGCATTGGTACACGAGAAGCCAAAGCAAGCTAGAAGCTGCTTGCTTAACCACAAGAAGGGATAGTCAGTGTACCTCGCTGAGACTTTTCTGGACAGCGGTGCTTGCAAACGGCGTCAGATGGGCTACCTTAAAAGCTTTGGATGGCCGAGCGCCTTCCAAGAGATGATGAGAATGAGACAGATGGGATGAATTGATGTGGTGGTGTAGTCTGGCCTGAGCCCCTAGGACTATGAATATGATCTCTTGTTTGCTCTTATGAAGCTCTGCGGTCCAAATGATCACCTTATATTCCCGTGTTTCCCAGCGCATTTTGAGCATACTACCCTCAGCTTCACTGCCATAGGTCTGACGCGGGTGAAGAATGCTCGAGGGAAGGTATCAGCCTCTTAAGCCCCTTTCTCTTCGCCTACGTCCAAACATGTCGCTAACAAGACAGGGATACTTATCCAACAGATCGTTAGATTCTGGGTTTCCCAAGTAAGGAGTAGCGAGTCAGTTGTATAAAGTCGAGAAGCATCGACGTGACGAGTCCGATAACCTTTGACTGGCATGTTATATCTGGGTTGTAAACCATGGCGAGGACCTCTCTTAAGCGACGGAGGTGGATCTAGGCGATGACTCTGTCCGCGCTGTTTGGTTGAATATGGCTGGTCATGTCGTAAAGTACATCTTCGATCATTTTCTTGGCGACTTCTTCCATAGAATCACATACAAAGTGATCACCAGTAATTCAGAACTCAGTCCACTGGGCGAGGTCCTCACGGTGGATTCCAGAATCTAGCCGAAAGAATGAAATTAGATATATGTTATTTGGAGAGTGCGTTGAAGTAGATTGTTTGCTCATAGAGAAGGTTGTCTCTTACCTTGAGATGTACACAGTTTTCGCTACTGTACATATCAGGTTCCCAAGTTCCGGCCACAGGGTCCCCCTTGCATGCGGGCTAGGATCTTTTGGTCCAATTATATCACTTTGTTTTCGGCGTATACGTACGAGCAGCGAAAATTGTGTGTACATATAGCGGAGCTCTGCAAAACTTGAATGGGAGGAGAGGTTCCTGGCAAAGGCATCCAAGGCATTTCTGTGGAGGTTGTCTCCGCGGGCATTTAGCTATTTGGGAAGGGACAATTAGGTATTCGGGCAGGGGCATTCAGCTATTCAGGCAGGGGCATTTAACTGTTCGGGCAGGGGCATTTGGCTAGCCATTGCTGTCGCAATTGCCGTCTCTGTTGCTGTTCCCAGCAGCCCGGAACCCCTGCCCAGCACAGACCCCTGCCCGAATAGTCAACAACCCCTGCCCGCGGAGACTTGACCTTATATGTATAACCTTCACTTTTCCACTTACCAACAATTTCGCAAGTACGTCAACGAGCCGGTTACATTGTGGTTCAAGGGTCAGAAAGCGAGGGTCACAGAGCGACCGATTACCTTGCTCCTCCTATTAATCCTTGCCTTGCTAAGCTCTGGGAGGAAGCTGCTAGAGGTATTTTGGGACGGAGCCCACTCGGATACTCGTCGCTGTAGAAAACAACGTGGAACTTGAACCAGCCGCGTTGCCGCGTAGGTTCATCATTGCGCAACCCCTCAATTCTCTCTCGGGTGTACTTCTCCTCCTTAGGTCAGGCTCCCAAGCTCGGCATCCAGCTGGTCCCCAACTTGCTTGACCCTCATCAAAGCGTCAATCTTGGCTGTGGCTGGAATCCGCTTTTTCCTTTGTTTTTACTGAGGGCGGCAAAACTGTTCTGAGCAGCTCTCGACTGCCTTAACCCCTACTTATACTACCGCTTGCTTGGGTCTGTGCGCTGCAGCGACGGCAATAGCGACAGGCAGCGACGGCAACAGCGATAGGTAGCGACGGCAATAGCGATAGGTAGCGACGGCAATAGCGATAGGCAGTGACGGCAATAGCGACAGACAGCGACGGCAAGAGCGATGGCAATAAGATACTGCCACCTGCTAGAAACCCCGTCGGCCTTTGGATTGTGATAACTAGGTAATTACTAAGTGAGCAATTAGGGGAGCCTGACTTCTTGGCCTGAGGACCAGTCGCCTGGGCAGGTGTGGAGGAAGAGTCGGGGACTATGTTACTCCCAGCATTGAGCAGCGCAGAATGATTGCCAGCACGATGCGAGTCGTCAGCGTCAGAGTTGGGAAACAAAAGGATGGACTTGTCCAGAACCTCCGTACAACAAGGGACATAGGGCCGTCAGTCCCGATTTTCAACACTTAACTATGACTCAGACGTTGATGCTCATCTAGCAATGGCGTCGACGCTTCATCGCAACGTATACGCAGTGGCAACCTCAATGCTACTGGGACCTCTTATACTTGAGCAAGAGGACCTTCGGGTTCCATTGCAGCAGTTGAGCGGTCACAAGGCACCGTGGATCTCCTCATAGATTAGACCACAGATGAGTAACTCCAGGAGATTGGTCTGATAAGACGGCAACAGAGGGCGCAG
Organism: Phialemonium atrogriseum; assembly: GCF_030411735.1. Classification (NCBI taxonomy): domain Eukaryota; kingdom Fungi; phylum Ascomycota; class Sordariomycetes; order Cephalothecales; family Cephalothecaceae; genus Phialemonium; species Phialemonium atrogriseum. The sequence continues at coordinate 1,715,697 of NW_026848138.1, forward strand.
GGGTTCCCCGTGATAATCCCAGAGGTCTGAGAAGAGTGGCGTGGTGGGTAATCGGACAGCCCCCAAAAAGGGGTCTGGGTAATGATAGGCTTCTAACTGTGGGAAATGGGAGAGGAATTCAGGGAAACTAGATTGGAAATCTGAGCCCATGATGTGATCCCAAAGTTTGTTTGCTCTCTCGAGTTGACGTCACAGGTGCCAAGGGTTAGGGTTACAGAGGCTCCGCACCGGCCTGCCAGGTGTAGCCAGGCGGCAGGGAGTCGGCGGACCTTTTTTGCGCAACAACCCCACCACTCGTACTGTATGTAGTATGTAACAATTGACGCGCGCCGCGTCGACCCGCCAAATCCAGGTCGACAATTCCACGAACACCCGTCATATATCGCGGACTCCCCGCCATGGCGGCCAACCAGCGCTCCACGTCCGCGACGGGGACGCGCGAGAAGACCTACTTCGAACAGCAGCGAGAGGCGCTGATCGGCGAGGTCGCAATGGTGAGGAACCGGCAATTCCTTGTTCTCCCTACTGAGAGAACCCCCCTACAACGAGACCTGTCCCGCTGACCCTTGCCCTGGGGAACCAAAACAGAGCTTCGAGCACGTCCTCGCCAACATTAACAAACTGAACCGGTCCCTCGAGGCCGTCATCGCTGTGCGTTTCCCCCGCCCTTTCCCGGCCAACAACCTACGTCGGGTGACGAAGAAGCTCGGGACCCGACGGTGGTGGTTGATTTTGACACGGGTTGAGGACTAGGGAAACTGACGAGCGTCTAGGTCGGTAACGAGTTCTCGTCCGTCGAGGCGCTGTGGTCACAATTCGAGAACGTCATGGCCAAGGAACCGGAGGAGGGAGGTGGCAAGTCTGAGGCAGCCGAGAGCGAGAACGGCAGGGAGGAGGGCGCCAGGAGCGAGGAGGCCGAGAGGTGATGATTGCTCGGCGGTGCCCCTGTCTTGTTATGCCAACGATGGTGGGGGGAGGTATGACATGTGATACCCAATGCAGCGGAGGCGAAGGTCAGCCGGAGAGGGCTACGGAGAAGATCAGGACGCACGATCATGTGGCATACCAGGGGTCTTTTTTATAACATGATGATCGTTTATGTCCTATCCCATTGCTTGATGAGTGAAAAAGAAATTGATGATACCTACAAAAGAAAGATCTGTGCATAGAAGAAGTGAAGAATACAGCACCTCGTCCAGACCACGAGCCTCTCCTGGTTGCCCCCGGGCCATGGGCAGATATCCAGCAACCGAATGCAGAAAAAAGTAGCACCCTATCTGGAAACGCCGAAATCCTCCGCCACCGAGCGTCGGCGGTCTTGGACGAGAGCCAGGAATGGGGAAGAGACTCCGACAATCGACACCCTAGCCAGCCCTTACCCTACCTACATCCGGGGAATCCGATCCCAACCCCGGGTCCTGATCAGAAAGGAAATCGTTCAAGTCGTGCGCCATCGTCATTACATCGAGTCGGGTTCCCGGGTTGGTCGCTCTTTGATCGTCCTGGATCAGAGGGCGATACACTTTCTCTTCTTCTTCTTTAGAGGGCCGACGCCGCCGAGTCCACCGCCGCTGCCTGAAGCGCCCGAGTTGCTTGCCGCCTGCATCTCGAGATTTTTCCTGTCGTTGGCGACCACGGTCAGGATGGCCTGCTCGAAGATCTCCTCCACGCCCTTCATCTCCTTGCTGCTGCATTCCATGTACTGGGCGCCCATCTTCTTTGCGACAGCTAGGCCTTGCTCGGTAGTGACTGGAGTGAGGCCCTGGGTCTTAAGCATGTCGATACAGGCCTTCTTGTAGCGCAGGTCCGACTTCAAGCCGAGGAGAACGAGCGGGGTGTAAGGGCAGAAATGGAGGACTTCGGGATACCACTGGAGACTTTGTTAGCCAAGATGCGCCACCGGAATTCGTCGGGTTATCACTTGCCTTGTCCATGACATTTTCCAGCGAATTTGGGCAGTCGATTGCGAAGCAGACGAAAATCAGGTCGGTCTCGGGGTAGGAGAGAGGTCGCAGACGGTCATACTCCTCTTGTCCAGCAGTATCCCAGAGAGCAAGCTCCACGGTCTTACCAGTGGGAGAGTGGGTCGGGTAGGTAATGTAGTTCTCGAAAACGGTGGGGACGTATTTCTAGAGCCCATGTGAGCATGCAAGCAAACCCGACGGCAGCAGGGCTTCTTACCTCTGGGAAGTATCCTTGGCTGTAGCTGATCAACAAGCACGTCTTCCCGCACCCGCCATCACCAACTACGACAATCTTCTTGGAGTATGCAGGACCCTCTGTCATCTGAGTTGCTGATGATTCTCGCCCGGTCGAGGTGCTCATCATGGTGCTCACGGTGCCGTCACTGGATCTGGTGCCTCGGGTGTCTCGCCGCCCAGTTGTCGAACTTCTCTTCATTCCACTATCGTAACTGTCTTGTGCGGGTGCCGGCTGGGAGTTGTAGTAGGAATTGCGGTATTGGTATGAAGTCATTTTGATGGCTTCGAATGGAATGTGACTGGGCTGAGAGGAATGCGCTCAGACGAAAACTTCCAAATGGATATACAAATTCAATGTCGGATCGTAGGGGACTGTTTCGGAAGATAGATACGTAGTTGAGATGGCCTCAAGTGACCAGGTGGCAATGTCTGTCGAGTCTTCTCCCACTTTGTTGAAAATGGGATGGCAGGAGAGTAGTGGTTCGCAAAAAGGACGACGGGAAGTAAACAGTCGCCTGGGCAACGCCTTCCCGCACAAGATAGCGATGGCACAACGGCTAAAATGGACGAGAGGTGGCGCAAGTGACAGGGGTTGCAAGGCTTGGAGCTTGGACCGTCATCAGATACGTGCGGTACACGTACTGGAGCTTAAAAACTCGTGGGGAAAAGAAACCAAAGAAAATCTCAACCTCGCAATCTCTGACCAAGAAGCGGGCTTTTGTGAAAAGCCTCGTCCAGTCTTCTCGACAGAGCAGCCTCTCCCAGGAGAACAACATGGCCGCAAGCACAGAAAATAGCAAGTACATCACACTTGTCTCGAACGATGAATTTGAGTATGTTGTCCTCCGTGAGGCCACATCTATCAGCCCTGTCATCAAGAGCATGCTAGACCCTACGCGCCAGTTCTTGGAGGCAAAGACCAGTCGTTGCGTATTCCCAGAGATCAAGTACGTTTGGACCGACATATACGACACTGCACAATGCAACCCTTTTTCCTGTGATGCATGATGAAAATCATTTTTCGCTATATGCTTCCTTACAGACCCACCCTCAAGGGGTGTTGGACTGCATGTAGGCAAACTACACTTGATCTGACAACTACCCTGATCATGGCATCATCACCTGGGTCCTGCTCTAGTTCAAGTGCAGCATTAACTCTTAGCAGTGGCATTGTCCTTGAGAAGGTCGTGGAATATCTCCACTACTGGTACAGGAACCGAGACAAGGAAGATGTGCCAGACATGGATATTCCAGTCGAACACTGCCTCGAGCTGTTGATGGCTGCAGACTATCTCGGGTTAGACCGTAAGTGCTTCCTGCCCGTCCTGCTGCTGTACTGGCAACTAATTTCGAGCAGAATGATCCTCCACGGAGAATATGTACGAAGCAAACGAAGGAATGACTGGCGTTGGGTAATCAGCTGCATCTTCAAGGCGCTTACGGAGGGAGAATTGGCAGACCAAGGAGCATCATGATATCCCATTGGAGGGTGGTATTATTCCTTATCTCTTCCCCGCCCGGAATCTCAGTGCTCACCGCCTCGCCGGGCGAGGCCTACGATACTTGCAACTAATTCATCAGTTTTGACTGTCGTGTGGTGCTTCCAAGTGACAGCTGGGCCGCCCCAAGCCCGAGTGCAAGACCGAAGAACGCGGGTAGATTCGAGCAATCCCTGGCGTACCATCCTAGCATATACATCCAACTCAATTCTCTTCCATGGGTTGGATGTCTATATTGGGTGGAATATTGAATCAATCCTCCGCGATCTGCCTGGCTCATAATTTCTCATTGGGACCTCGCTTTTATGACGAGGGAACATCTCCCTCTAGCTCTTGTTTCAATACAGTCGGCAGTATTCCTTGCCGCCTTAGTTATAATATATGATTACCACTCAACTCAGCTCACACGGTTCCCACAAGTGACTGACATGCCTCTTCCTTGTTATCTACCTCTTCCCCCCCAGCCCCTTCCCCTTCCCCTACCCCTTCCTCCCCCTCCTCTTCCCCTGCCACCTCGGAAGCCACCTCCCCTGCCACCGAACTGCGACGGCGGTGGGCCCCTCTGCCTCCTCTCGCTCCTCTCCTCCTCGCTTGCCGCCCACAGGTTCGGCACCCCGACCAAGGCGCAGAACGCCTCCGTCTGCGGGTTGCTGTACTCGTTGGGCTGGGCGTCGGTGCTCTCGGGGCTTCCAGGGACGTGCGGGGGCGCCGTGACGGCGAAGTTCTCGGGCACGTCGAGTTTGCCCTTGCGCACAATGTTTTCCTCGACCCACGCGCGCTCGGCCTCGACGAGGGGTAGGTAGTGCGCCTCGCCGAGGTCGGGAGGGGTCTGGGCTCCGGGGTCGCCTATCGTGAGGGACGCGGCGAAGACGCGGGTGATGGCGAGCCACTCCGGGTCGTACTGTAGTCTGTATCTCGGCCCCGATGGGTTCGGGGGGTGGGCGGCAAGGTCGGAGGCGTCGAAGGGGTGGATCTCGCAGAGCTGGAGGAATTTGCGGCCAGGGAGACACTTGTCCAGCGCCAGGAAACGGACCGTCGTGTTCGTAATACCCGCTGGGACTGGCTGGCCGGGTATTGTCCGAGGCTGCTGCTGCGGCGCCGCGAATGATGCCGGTAGCTGGGCACGGAGCTCCTCGGGGACTCCATTCCCGTCACTCGGAGCGCTTGCCTCGGTTCTCTTGCCATCCTGGGGAGTAGCAGTTGTCTTTTCGTCATCAACGTCGTCGTCTAGATCCAGTTCAATCTCATCCGGATTCTCCGCCGGCATAGGCGGTGCTGTTTCTTGTACCGAAGCGCTCTCGCTGACTGTATTGACGTCTTCAGCAGATGATCCCCCAGGTGCAGCATACGTCTTGATTGCCGAGAATTTGCAGTGCATATGTGCAGAGAACCAGTACGGGGGTCTCAGCCTGTCCATGACATACTCTGCGGCAGGGTTTCCCAGGGTTCCTTCCCGAGACTCGCGCTCAAAATCAGGCTTCATTCCGAAGAGTGACCTCTCATTGCCGTGGCGCTCGACGGCCCGCGGCCAGTCGTGACTGATACCGATATCCACCTGCGTCCTGAGCTGGAGCAGCTTGCGTACGTCAATCTCGCGGACGTGGTAGAAGCTCTTGACGTAATCCTGATTGAATGGCAGGCGCTCGTAGTGCGTCTTTCTGTAGTCGTGGCCCTTCCAGATGCCGCTCATGCCGGCGATGCGGATGGGTCCCAGGCGGACGACGTTTCCGGCGCCGAGGTAGTAGATGTTCGGCGCCACCCAGCCGCCGTAGTAGAGCTCCCAAAGGTGCGATGCGGCCTCGTGATTGCCGGCCACAAAGATGGTAAGATACGGGGCCGTCCGGGTCCCGCTGTAGTATTCATGGAAATCGCCCAGTTCGCGATACTTGGCTGGGACGGACATGACCGTCAAGTCTGCGGCATTACGGACGGCCTGCATGTCTGGTCAGTGGCCTGTTTCCCGGTCTCCGGGGAGCGAGTGTGGCCGTGGCAATCTACCAGACCCAACACAACGACTTGCCTGGAAATCGCCGCCAATAATCAGGAGGTCTACCCCATCCCAGCCCCTTTCTTGGGAGGACCGCTTAACCGTGTCATATATGGCATTGAGAGTGCCATGGCCCTGAAGCCGGTTAGCTCGACGACGCCAACACCTTCATCTCCCTTCATGGCTTTCTTACACAGCCTTCGACGGCAACGCGGACGCCCTCCATGCTCAGGGTGTTGGCAGTTGCCCACAACTCTTTTTCGACGGGACTGTTGTCGACTGGAGCTCACTGTCTAGGTAGACAATTTACCGAGGGAGCAGTTCGTTTCTGTTTTGAAGTTCCAAACGCTCTGAACTTTCTGAATATTCCTGTCATGTGTGGAATTGAAAAGGTTCTGCTGAGACCAAGTTTGATGACTCTGCTAGAAATTGGAACTGTGGTTGCGCCAGCTGAAAACACTGGCATTTAGCGGTTGAATTAATGCTTTGCTCCCCTGTCATTCCATTTTACAGTGGCCCTGGGATTCACACTTACGTAACCTGGGACGCTGCGGTATCCGCCCCCTGTTGTATTCTCGAACAGGAAGGGACGACCGGATATGTTGACCACTTTGATTCTTCTAACTTCGCGTCGCGACCTGACTTTTGAAAATGGAACTGTATCGCTCAGACCGCTCAGAACGCCTGTACCGCCCGGCACGCCCGTACCACCCGGCACGCCCAGCACGCCTATACTATACCGCCTACACCCAGCGACTCCCCTCAATCCAATGTTGCCCAGCATTCCAGCTCACCTCAGGGTAGTAAGCTGTATGGATTCTCTTCAACAGTCCTCGCGATAGCAATCTACGCTCGCGATAGCAATTTACGCTCACAATAGCAGTTTATAATGAGGACGTTGCATTTCTTTGAGAGCCGGGCAGATTGTCACATTGATTTCACTCAGGTCAATTTGGTCACGTGAGAGGGTGACGACATCTGGCCGTTCACTCCCGAAACCGACATCCTTTTGCAAGTCCATTTGTGATGTGCTTTGCTGCGCGCGCCTAGGCATCCAAAGCCAATAATGACAGCGAAAGCGATGGCAACAGCGATGGTGACGGCAACGGCAATAGCAATAGTGATATACAGTGACGGCAGTGGCAGTAGCGATAGACAGAGACGGCAATAGCAATAGCGATTAAGAAGATACGGTTACCAGCTAAGTAGGTACCTAGGTAGGTAGCCTCTACACCCTTGCGCCAACCTTTTGTGACACGCGTAACACTCTGCAGCTTCTTATCTCCATGCTGCTTGCCTTTCTTGTTCCCTGTAGAAGCATTACGGCACTTGCTGCGGACAAGTCGAAGCCTTGTGCCCTAGCTCCTCGCATACGCGGTATAGGATATTGATAGTGGAAGGGAGCGGGCAATAAGCGACTAGGTGGTCATCCTTGTTGCACCGACGGCAAAGTTTCCCTCTAGACATCTTGCATATGATGTGATAGATCTACCAGAAATACAGAAACACTCTTTGCTAAGATCTTCTTTGAAGGTATTCAAAACATTCCCAGAAACGGTAATATATTGTGCGAACGTCTGGTCGTCGACCGGGAGCTTGGGGGCATTTTGGTTTCAAGACCCATATGTGAAGAACTAGACCGCCCAATTGGCCCATTCTATTTGCCCTAGAGCTGGTCTGAGGAACTGATTGCCTCAGGGCCTCTTCTGGGGGGAAGTTGTTTGAAGTCCAAACCGCCTTCTGCCCGCTCGACAAAAGGGGAGCTTGTTTGAATGTCACTGCCTAGGACGCTGTCTCCCTAACTTGAAATCCCATCTGCAAACAGGAGAGACTAGTTATTAATTCAATTTGTGTTCCAATTGTTAGAAAGTATGAGATCTCAGAACCACTCTCGAGTGACTGGAGAGACACCCTCTGACCGCACTCGCGTTTGTTGGTGACAAGGTCTCTAAACAAGCGGAGATATAAGCTCACAAGACCCAAATCCATATTTGTTGCCCGCCTGACAGTTCGACTAGATGTATCCTCTAAACTAGGAGGTCTCACTCCCAGAATCTCGCATATATCCCACTCTGCTCCCCAAGGCAGACTTGCGCAACACGGGGAATACCTTGGTCGTGACGATTCATCCCGGGTCTTTCTGTGTTTGCCAAATCTGTCTACTGCGTCAAGAGCTGTTTATTAATCAGTATTTGATTGATGCAAACTTTCAAACTGAATCAACCCCTCCCTATCTCAGAGGAGAATGGGCTGTAGGGAAGGGGAATAAGATGTAACCTCGGCTACATATTTTGATATCCGACTCTATACTGATTGATTGTTCATGTTCACGCTGCCAAAATTCTCTGAAGTTTGTTCTAGACTTCGCTTCTTGAGCCCGTTGAGACAGACTGTTTGGAAACCTGGCAAAGCACACTTAAACCATAGATCCACCCTCTTTAGAAAATCAACTTGCTCTATCGCGGATTGGAGAGTTACAACAACTGTATCTCCAAGTGAACTATTACTATTATTGTATGTAGAGCTTCTTTCACAACCTTTGCCATGTCTTGAGCCACGCTGTTTCCTCTTGTGTTTGATCGGACTGTTGGGTTGCGTAGGGGTCTGTAGGAATCGAAGCCCGTAACTGGGGGAATGCCGGGTTGGTTGGCATTCAATATCGGAGCTTGACTTTGGATCAGTTATTAGGACAGTTGCAGGAGAAGAGAGATACGGATGCGAGAAGAACACAGAGAGCGGCAGAGCGAAAGCGGGCTTTGCTCGCATAACAGGCGCCAATAACGCATCGGAAGTATGGTGATGGATTTCAAGAGAGACACCATTTCGAAGGAGTAGAGAATCATGGTGTTATTTTGGGAGCGGGGTTCATCCCTTTTTGACGGCGGTCCGAGCAAGCAAGGAATAATTATAAATGTCGGGGTCACTGAGGTGGGCTCCTCCAGCAAGGGGCAAGGCGGTAATGATTTACTGGTTTGAGTCTCAGTGGAAGACAGACTCGGTCGACTTTCTTCTCCAGAAGCCAAAAGAACAGGATGTATTGCAGTGCGGAGCAATCAAGCGCCGTTCCTCGCTCTTCTACATGCAATGAATTCACTTGGACGCATCGTGGGTGCTATATATCTGATGTTCGATTACTCTCCAGCTCTTCAGCTTCAAGCTACGTTGCTCTCTTGCCTCGCAACAGCGCTGAATCCATGCTCAGTCACCTCCCAGTCGTTCGGTTGTAACCCCTATGTGTCTGACGAGAAATGGAACGGGCGTGTTTTACACCGTGAAGTACACCAAAGTAATTCGCTAGACACAGGTATATGTGTCTTGTAAACAGCTCCAACCTCTTCGTGCAACCATGCCGTAGTGTGTTCTGCCTCCCAATCTCCCGGTACGTCCTCCTCAGACGGATGAGCCCCAACTACCTCCTGGAGCCGTCCCATAACTTCCTCTAGACCCCAAAGCTATTTTGCACAGCTGTTGCATTTCCAGAAATCCCTGTCCTCAATGGGGATTTTCGGATCTGTCACGCAATAATCGTGATAGAGCCGTTTCTTGCAGTCCTAGTGCACTTGGTTCAGTATCAAGACAACTTGCTGGAACCGACCCAGGGTCGTGACGAGGGCAAAGAAAGGAAACCACTTACGGCCTCGGAGCAGACTAGATACGAGGGTCCTGATACCAGCTTTCCACAAACCGCACATCCATTGGATAATTTCTGTTTGGGTGACGGTTTCGGTTCCTCCAGAGGCTTCTGCAGTCTCGCCTCGTTTAGACACTGCAAGGCAGTGTTCATGACGCCTTCGTCAATCGTGTTCCGCGTGTACAAGACCAAGGCGTGCTTGCTGAACTCGTGGGCTCGAGACGGTTTGGCGACAATCCACGGCGCTTTCTGCCTGACGAACGATAGGAACTCCCGGGGAAGATATAGTTCCGAGGTGAGGTGCAACTTCATGATGAAGGCATCCCACACCTTGATGTACTCCTTCTCATTGGCATCGACATCAACAAAGTCTTGGAGGGTGTCGCCGTGCTTCTGGATAAGCCAGGTACTATCTGCGACATAAGGCCTAATCTCCGAACCCGGCTCAAGGAGTACCTTGCTCAACGGGTCGAAGAGCGGCTGCTTGGTGTGGGGGACCAGCGCTCTCTTCCTTTTCGCCTTAGGAGCAGTTATCTGCCGAGACCATTAGTATGTCACTCTCCTGATGCAAGCCGTTGAATTTTTGGAAGATCTTACTTCTGGCAGAGCCTTTGGGCCTACGGTTTTCATGGGGCCCAGGTCACGATCGTTGTCCGGACCCAATCGAGAAGTAATCCACGAATCGTCCCCGTCTAAGAATTTCTCAAGGTCAAACGGCCTCATAGGTCGGCCGAGCTGGTACACCTTGCTCCTGAGCGGAGAAACAGCACCACTGCCGCCAGTATGGATGTGGGCAACCGAGACATGGTAGCCTCCCTTTGGGCGCAGATCGAAATCGAAATCGTACTTCTCGTGACCGAGAAGATGAGCGCGGAGCTGACTGAGGGACTGATGAGGGGCGCCACACAGACAGCACGAGAAGTCGTCCACCGAAAACTGCTCCGGCGGGAGAAGATAGGTGATTCTGCACTCGTCCGCGTGATCGGTTTTTTCGCCCGCCGCCTTCCTTCGTCTCCGCCGTTCCTTGCCCGCCGCCTGGTCGCTTAGGAGCTTCAGGTTGTAATTGATCTGATGCCTCGCCCTGCGTGACCGGCTGGGAGTGAGCTCCCCTTCCGCCTGTTCATCCGCGTCATCCAGAACATCGCCGTTAACGTGACCATTCGCCAAGGCGCCTGCGTCACCGTTGACCAAATCCCCGTTGACATGGCCGTCGAGGCCATGGACGATCGCCACGCCGTTGGTCACGGGCGGATCCGGTGGTAGAACCTCGCTGGGATGAATCACCGTGATAGAAGGCATGACGTCCTTCTCCAAGCGCCTGGCCATTCTGCTAGACGAGAGGCCCGAGGTCCAGCGGACATCAACATCCAAAACGTAGTCGGTAAGCACGTCGGGTTGGGGCTTCCTCTTCTTGAGGCGCAAAGCAACCGCCTTCCGGTTGCGGTTGAACATCTCGGCAATACTGGCACTAAGGACCCACTGCCGGGACGACTGGGCTCCCCGGTTGTAGAAGACGTGCTCGTCGTCGTTTGGGGGAGCTAGGTTTAGTGGTGGCCAGTTGGGGTCCCCGGCCGACTCGAGCTCAACGAGCACTGTGTAAGACTCGGCAAGGCCGAAGACGTCATCGTCGTCCCGCTCAATGAGGATCTTCTCCTGCGGGACATGGAATGGTTGCGGGAGGTAGATCCTCGAAGTGCGGGACGGCCCCACAGGGTTCTTGAAGGTCTTTATGGTACAGATCTGGCTGTCAACATGCAGTATCACGCGCTCATCGTTCCTCTGGCAGGAGATGGAGATACGGCAGCGCGCCGTGCTGTCAGTAACGTCCTTGACCTGGGGCGGGATGAGGCCGTTGAAAATGCCGCTGAACTTGACTCGAGACGAGTCCTTGTGGTCGATCTTGAGAACTTCAATGCGCAAGGCCTTTTCGACCTTGTCGCGGTCGCCTGGAAGTAAGAAGCCGTCCAGGTCATCGACTCCAGCGCCAGACTCGGGAGAGTTCGCGGCAAAGCGACGGCGCTTGGCCGGACGATGATAGTGGTCATCGTCGTGGTCGAGAAACTTGTCGCCGGGTTGCCGGGATGGGGAGGATAGTTTGATGCCCATGGTCTGCCAGTGGCTGACCGCTGCCATCCAATTCCTGTGGAGGTAGGGGAGCCTGCGAGTGTGCCAATTTAGGTTGGACATGGTGGAAGGACGACATGAGATCCTGAAAACACAAATGAGCCTGCTACCCTGAAGGCAATGCGGGAGAACCGATCCGTGGCCGATGCGGTTTGCGACTGCTGCGATGGGGGGGACAGGGACGGCGAGAGCTGCATGGTGCAGCTTGCTACCAATGGGGAAGGGGGTTGCCGCTGAACCGCTGAATCCTCGTCAACTAGGTTGGGAAGAAGACGTGCAACGGAGATGACGCAATGCTCTGCGAAACGGAGCCACCCAGGGGAAGGGGAGAGAAGCGCAGACGACTACAAGGAAATGGTCGCGACAACGCGAATATCTGATGACGACGGTGATAAGGATGATGCTTGATGCTGACCCAGGTATGATGAGACTGAGGATAACACAGAATAGTTGAGAATAGTAGGTCAGAACGGGAAGGACTGAGAGACTCTTCAACGAGGAATGCTCATCGCAAACGGGAGAGATGTGGTGGCGGCGATGTCCTGATCAGAGGGCCTCGGAAGAGGTGAAGCCTCTCATGAGAGAATGCGCCCGGCCTGGCCTGCTAAGTATAGTGGGAACCCAATAGAGTGTCTGAAAAAGTGAGGGCATATACAGAGAAGCAAAAGGACACATTGGCGAACAAAGGGGGTGTACAAGGAAGAAAGCGCAGAAAGGGAGGGAAAGACGCGTACCAAAAACCGTGGAGGATGAAATTGAGAATCTATCGCGATCCCCTTGTCCCATTGGCTCCACTCTTGGTTCACCTGGGGGTCGGTGCCAAAATTGGCCGCTGAATCCCGACTGGCTGTTCTGGGGCGGGATGCTGGCTGCCAGTGCCCAGACAGGCTAGGGTCGGCTTCGCGGTAGCAGGGTACATGCACTGTGTACCTGCCTCAGCAAGTTTTCCGGTCGCACCTTAACGGCTCCTTTATGGTGCGATAAACATGGACAGGCATGGATCTGCTAGAACCAATCGATTTCGCAGATTGCCCGATTTTTGAAGACGTCTCCAAAACAATGGCCCTCTGTCAATGAGGAGGATTTTGGATTGTGGCTACCTAGGTACCTACCTACCTACCTTGGTAGTCCTGCTCTCTTGTCGAAATTGCGAGTGACGCGGGCACAATGCCATTGAATCATACTTCCGTAACTGAATTGAGCCACAGGCAGATAAATCAACGATTAGATATGACGGCTCATTCCGCTTCCACTCAGCGACTTGTTCACTTGGAGGACCCAAGGGGTTCCTGCCTCGCTGAGGAACGCGAGGCAACAACTCTCTATCGATGTATTGGCTGAGAGCATTCGACCTCGGCAAACCAATCATCAGCACAACAACCTGGAACCTGCACACACGTACAGATTAGTTCAACTAAGCTCAACTATTGGAAGCACTGAAAAATCGCTAAAATTAGATAAGCGCGCCGCAGCGTTGATATGCCAAATACAGGTTCCTCACTTAAAAGCGGTTGTTCCGGTTATATTCTTCCCCTGCCCTTCTGAGCATATGTTATGGTGGTTTTCAAGCCTCAAAGCCTTACATCATTCATGTCCAGGCAGATGTAGTCTTGATGATGATCACGGATGTTCTGAAAAGACTCCAGTTCAGGCCCAAGCATCCAAGGTATGTGGATACATGAGTATCATGAAATTACTTTGATACTGCCTAAGATAGAGAGGGCAGGGTGAAGTCAATCTCCATTCAAGGCCCCAATTCCTGGGTTCAGCGGAAGAACCGAGCATTCGGGGTTGAAGTTACACGTGGTTACACGTGATTACACCAAGCTTGTTTGCTTCATCTCCTCTTACTTCCCGTTAGACTCTAGTCTAGGTAGGCAACTTCCAAGTTATCAGGGATACTAGACATGAAATCCTTACAGCCCCCGGCAGCGTGCTCCAGTTTACAACGATTCGCGCTGCGTGCTCTTGGGCCAGGGGGTGCGGTGGCACATAAGTGAATGAATATTCATGAATATATATATAATTTATTCGACTGGGAGAAAAATGAGACGGGAGCTCTGCCGGCGGCTTAAAACTATGTATCCCCCCAAATCTTTTCCTCCAAGGCCTGCAAATGTCGCAGTCATGGTTCCGTGGCTAGGGAGGTCTGGCTTACGATTTCTGACTTGGGACAACCTCGACACGAATTATGCACTTAGTTAGACTCGGCTCGTGGCCTTTTCTCATTGTAGTAGCCTAGGTAGACATGAGCACAAAGTTGGCATCGATAGAGAGACGAAACCAAGCCTTCTTTTGCCATCTAACTATAAGTTGAAGCAAGTTTGAGAGTCCACTGAGCCCTTCCGAGTTGTGTTGCCACCCCGTTAGTGTCTAATGCTGTCGCAATAGCTGCCTCGGCCAAAACTCCCTGTTATACAGCCACCGCGGCTCAGATCAATGCGAGTTATCTCTCAGCATGTATGGTCTAACGGAACCAGAAATACATGAAACAGAAACAAATACAAACAAGGTCCTGTGGGCCTCGTCACGATCACCAAGCATAGTCATCGTCAATATCTCTGTCTCCATTCCAGTCTTCATCGGCTGGATTGTCGGATTCCGAGTCTAGAAAGTCTTCCATGTGCCACTGGTGCTCGACCGGCTTTTGGTTATCGAACCGGATGTCAACTATGTTGCACATGCCTTGGACGAAGGAGCCCACTTCCGTCTCTGGGGAGAGTGGTTTATGCTCCGCACCAGAGGACTGATCTCTGGCGTTATCTTCGTCGTCATCACTGCCAAGGCTGTCAAAATCTTCATCAGTATCGGGCTCAGCGTAGGAAGGCCGTCCTCCAGCGGTTCTCAGATCTCGGCCAACACTACTTGCACGGGACGATGAACTCGGTATTTGGGTTGCGATTCGATGGCTTCGCCGGGCTGACGATAGTGATCCCGCGCTGGGCTTGCGCTGCTTTTTAGAGGGGGTCCTTATCTCGGATGGCTCCTCGTTTTCCCGTGATCGCAATGAGTGGAAGGGAAGCGGATCCTCCCACTTGCGAAGGAACACTTCGTTCAGCTTTGCGACCCACTTGTCTCGCATTTGTGACCGCTGGCGGAAAGGTATGTCCAGCATCGCTTTGATATCGAGGTGGCGCAACATGGGGAGGTTGGCCGCGCCGTCCACGAGTGACTGGAAGAAATTCTCCGCGGCATCAGCGTCCCACTTCCTCAAGTTTTTCAGTTCAAGGTGCTGGAGGGCCGGTGGCCACGTGGGGATCTGGCCAGGGGCGAGAAGCGCATCGTAACAGGGATCGGAATCTCTGTAAAACGCATGATGGTTGAAATAGGTGAGGTTCATGCTCAAGGACCTGAGGTTCGGGCAGGCAATGCCCAAAACAGGTAGAAAGGCCAGACTGAGCGACTGGTTATGATGAAGCGTCAGGTGACGAAGTGCAGATCCGTGCGAGAGTAGATACTCAGCAACATCCTCGGCTCCAATGTCCCAGCAGTTGACGAGCTCGAGGTGCTGGATGGTCTTGGGCAACAGTGGGAGGAGCTGCTCCGTGACTGCCGTGGAGGACTCGATAACAAGGTGTGTTAATTCTGGCAGTGCGCTGATGGACTCTCCGAGGCGCGTGACGAAGCTTCTGTCCCTTTCCATGACATCTGGGTCTTCCGGATTGGCAGCATGGAGAGACGGCATCTGAAAGTTAACAAAGGCGACCTTCCGAAGCCCAACGAAGCACGGAGCCGAATGGAGATCCCGGAGGCTGTCCAATTTCATGTTTGGACCCAGCATCCGGCTGCTCCACCGCCAACTTCTCAATTTGGCGAACCTGGCGTCCTCTTCGGTGGAACTACTGACGACTCCATCAGGCCCAATTTGAACACCGAGACCTTCGAATAGCTGAGGTGGATAATGCCATTTCAAGTTGTCATCTAGTTCACGATAAGGCGCGTTGTCTTTCTGATGCCAAAGGTTAACCTCCATCAGCCGAGGGAGGTGCTGGACAAGAGCTCTGAGATCCAGTTGGACACCACGGTACGTCTTGGTGACCACATTTCCGACGTCAATTTCAAGTCTCTCGATCTTTTGTCGGTAGTTGAACAGGGTGGAATCGGGCTGACTGGCGAGGCTATCGAGGAAGCTGTGCGTCATTGCGGGTGACAGCAATGGAGGGCTTTTGTACAAAACTGTGAGCGCTGGCTCCGCGAATGCGCGACATACTCTGCTCATCGCTAAGAGCCAGCGTACCGAGGCCCAGTCAAGTGGGGTTGGTGCAGCAGACTCAAAAATCTGGACCAGGATGAAGTAGGGGAGCTCGCTCCAAGGGGGAATTACACCCAACTCCAGCGTAGGAGCGACGGGTTCTCCAGTCTTCAGGGTGCCTTTAGGCGTGCGCTTGGTTCTCGGTGTTGCACCAGTCGGCTTGGCCTGAGGGCGGCGATTTCTGGTGGGGGTGGTGGGGGCAGCCGCCCGGGCCTCACCATCAGTATTTGGTGATAGGTAGGCATTGTTGTCTTCGTCCTCATCCGACGACTCGCCGTAGTAGCCAGAATGGTGGCGAGTGCGCTTGGATTTCCGGTTTGCCAAGCCAACTGCAGAGGTGGCACGTTTGAGACGGTGTGGTTGTACGGCAGCGGAATCGCGAGAAATAGAATCCTGGTCACCATCGTCGGGGTTCAGAACCAGAGGGTCCAGAACCGCGGAGCTTCGTGTTACTCTACCGCTCGTGTTTCTTGTGGCGGCGGGTCTTGGTTCCGGCACTACAACGCTCCGGATTTTGGTAGCACGCTGCGGCATCTGCCGAGGGGGCGGAGCCGGTGCTGGCCGAGTCCGGGTCATCATGGCGAAGATTGGGAACTCATTGAGGACGAGCAAAGGCGGCGATATTGTACTATCATACAGATCGAGGCGTGAGGAGAGCGGGGTCTTTGATGGAGCGCGGGGTATTGGAATGAAAATGGGATGTCAAGGGATGCAAACGAGAAAATGGTTGATGAGTTCGGCGATCTGAGCAAGGGTTGAGGTCAAAAGATGATGAGTTTGTTGGTTCTTGGCAGTAGCGGCAAGCATGCGTTAGTTTGCATTAGCGGCTCGGTACGTACCAGCCCTGGCCCCTCAGGCATGTCACGCGAGTGCACGTGACTCCCTTGTGTCCACCAAGAGTTGATCCCACCTACCTACCTAACCTATTCATTCAAAGAGGAGAAAATTGGGCAGAACTCGAAGCAATTTCGATAATCGCCAAAGAGACAGTATTAAAAGTGCCATACAAGTTCAAGAGGTTAAAGCTCTCCAGTATTCAAACTACCTCCCTAGGTAAGGTAAGTAAATACAGTTCTCAGGAGGTACCAACCGACAAGACAGACTCGTCTAAGAACAACCTAAGCTACCTAGCTTAGGTAGTTGAGGTGATAATTGGAGACTTTAACAATCCAACAATCAATTGGCAGCTTTCGATTCTAACCCTGCAATGCCATGCTCATTCCTCAGTACTTGTTGAGTAACGAACGGCCCTTGGGCGGACTTTCGATATCCTCGAGAGGAATCAGAGTATTACGGGTTGCAGTCTCTAATACGTTCTGCGCCCATTATCCCTAAACGCGTTTATTCTTGGGAAGGTGTTACGTTTGGGACAAACAGAAGACCTACTCGCAATTCGCATTCAAATTCATGTTACAATTCCGCCGCAGGTGAAAAATAAACCATCAACAACTCGATATTCAATTTGGTTCCTTCTCTATTTTTAGGGTGCCTCCCTCGTCGTTTCGGGACGTGCGTCCTTCGCATATCAGATTTTTAACGAATAAGTCCCGGATAGTCGCGGCAGTGCCGGTTTCGGATGCTCTTCTTTGTTTCGTCAGAGCGATGATAAATTTAGAAATCCATTCCACCGGATCTTATGCTGCTGTTTGTTTGTTTGTTTGTTTGTTTGTTTGTCTGTTGCAAGTCTCCTCCTATTCGCACATATCATTGTTGTTGGCTTCTCTTTTACCTCGGCCTGCAATTCAGAATGCGGGCTAATTGACGTCCACTATTAATACGTCGCTAAGACGACTCCCAGTCTGTTTGCAAACCGGGAGTCTTCCCCACAAGACCAAGACAGGATCCACGATTTAAGAAGCGACCAAGATAGGACTAGACCACAGAAATTGTCACGCCGCGGCTTATGCGAAAGACCCTCTTGCAAACCGATCCGTAGACGTACAAACTTGCCCGATTGTTGCTTCCCACCGTCATCAAGTACCTACGCATAGAGTCAAGAATCTTCGTTGTGCGCCACCTTCGCAACCTTGCATCTGCCCCCCCGCCTTGTGAGGATAAGCTGCCCCTCCATTCGCTGATAGAAGAAACCCCGCGCTAAAAGTTTGCACGCTGCAGCTCAAGTTTTCAATCGTCTTTACTCTCCCCGTTTCGCACCCTTTCGCCTCGCCTCCCATGGGTGACATGGCGAACGAGATCAAATTGCTCACGGGCAATAGCCACCCGATGCTAGCTCGGCTGGTCGCGGATCGGTAAGTTGAGGCAGCCTTCCAGCAGTGGCTGAGCACCTTCGAATTCGAAAGATGGGACTGACGGGTGATCACAGGCTGGGCATCAGCATAGCGAAGACGATGAGCATGAACTACTCAAACCAGGAAACGAGGTAGTTGGCTTTGAACCAATTCCATTGGGACAGGGGCTCACAATGTTTCCCTCGCAGCGTTACAATTGGCGAATCCGTTCGAGATGAAGATGGTTTGTCCCACGCCCCCACGCCCCAGCTGCATGAGCTTTCGATCCAGTAACTAACACCGGGCTTTCTAAGTCTTCATCCTCCAATCCACTGCCCCCGGCGAGATCAACGACCAGTTCATGGAGCTGCTTATTATGATTCACGCCTGCCGAACTGCGTCCGCGCGAAGGATCACCGCCGTGATCCCCAACTTCCCCTATGCGCGTCAAGATAAAAAGGGTGGGTTACTACCCGGGGTGTTTTAGCCTCACCTCCATCCGATACCCCTTCTGCCCGGCTAGATTCGGCCGGAGTCCGAGTTTGGGTGCTTCCGTCGTAACCGATCCTAACCCGAGTCTGTCCACAGATAAGAGCCGGGCGCCCATTTCGGCGAGGTTGATCGCGAATATGCTGCAGACGGCAGGGTAACGTCATTTCTGGGATCTGTGCCCTCCCTGCCATTGCACTGACAAGTCTTCAGGTGTGGTCATGTAATCACGATTGACCTCCATGCCTCTCAGATTCAGGGCTTCTTCAATGTCCCCGTCGACAATCTCTACGCAGAACCATCCGTGCTCCGCTGGATCAAGGAGAACCTGAGCAGTGAGGAGGCCGTCATTGTGAGCCCCGACGCGGGCGGGGCTAAGAGGTAGAAGAACCCTAAGCGCCCTACTTCTCTCCTTTTCTGAACGAGGCGCTGACCGGGAGCTCTCCCCACCCCTAGGGCGACCGCTATCGCAGACCGCCTGGGTTGTGCCTTCGCGCTGATCCACAAGGAGAGACCGAGGCCGAACGTTGTTGGATCCATGGTCCTGGTCGGCGAGGTTAAAGACAAGGTCGCCATTCTGATCGACGACATGGCGGACACCTGCGGAACCTTGGCCAAGGCTGCAGAAACGCTGAAGAGCCACGGTGCAGGCAAGATCATTGCCATCGTTACCCGTAAGGATCCCAGCCCCTCCCTCATGTGCCAACCACTTCCCTTTCCCATTTGCGTGCTTTGTCCCTTGCCCTTTGTCCAACCTAGAGACGTGTGGGTTAACATGCGCCGTCTAATGCTCAGATGGAATCCTGAGCGGGAATGCCGTCGAGATCATCAACAAGTCGTGTCTGTCGCAGCTCGTGGTCACCAACTCAGTGCCCATTGGCGACAAGCTTGAGCGCTGCCCCAAGCTGAGTGTGATCGACATCAGCGGAACGCTCGCGGAAGCCATTCGGCGAACGCACTTTGGCGAGAGTGTCAGGTATGTCTCCCAGTCCGCCAAGCTTGAACTGTCTTTGCTGAGTGGTCGTTCTAGCTATCTGTTCACCCATGCCCCCGTGTAAACGATGGGTCGTGTCCTCATAAGGAGGTTCCAGTCTTTACAGACTTGCGCTGTTGGCCGAAAGGGGCCATGATACTGGAGGAAAAAAGGAGAGGTAGACAGTGTGATCATACGGGCTTATCATTAAGATTGGTGTCATGGGCGAAAATCATGGGAGGCTTGTTTGTTGCTTGCAGCTCGAGGCATAGCATTTACCTGAGTCGACTACGTCGGTCGGGAGTGCCACAGATGCTGATTTCATACGTATATATATCTTGAAAACTTCTTCCAGGATAGGACAGGGCTTGCGGGAACGGTAGCATTCATTGACATGGAGATCTAGAGAGCATGGTTTCTGAAACCCAAGCGCTCACGCGCTCATGCAGGTTGGCTTGCATCACAATCAAAGCACATCGGCTTATTCATTGTCTTCATTGTCCTCCCATTCTGAGTATTCTGCCCGAGGGTTTTAATGCCATTTACAGACCAACGATGAACTGGCACCTGAGCCACGCCAGAAGCCTTTTCTGGAAAAATGCAAACCGGAATCCATTTCCTGCCAAACGCCAGATGCCTACTTGCGCATGGAGCTGGCACGACGCTTGCGGAGATCGGCCTTGAGGGACTTGGCCTCGGCAACGCGCTTGGCCAGGACCTGGGCGTACTCATTCTGTGCCGGGAGGTTAGCGGTAGTTCGATGTATTGGAGAGGGAGCCGGGAACCACATACAGCCTCGTCCTTCACCTTCTCGGCCTGCCGGCGCTTGAGCGCGATCCTGTGACGCTTGTGCTGGAGACGCTGGGGAGTGACCAGACGCTGGATCTTGGGCGCCTTGGTGTAGGGCTTCTTGCCCTCACCCTTGGGCTGGATCTCTCGTCGGATCACGTACTTTCGGACCTGTAATGCCGCAGAACAAACACAGCTTATTAGCCTCCTATTTCTTTCTTCGATATTCTCTCAGACTCTACCCGAACTGCTCCAAATCCACCAACGCAGTCATCGGGCAGGCGATGACGAAATAGTAGGGCGAAGTTGTACATACATCGTCATCCTTGCTGAGGCCGAAGAACTTTCGGATCTTGGTGGCACGCTTGGGGCCGAGACGCTTGGGGTGGACGACGTCGGTGAGGCCGGGGATGTCCTCGTCGCCGACCTTGACGATCGAGAGAGCGAGGACGGAGAGGTCCTGGGCGACAATGCAGCCACGGACGGACTTTCTCCGGCGCTCGCCGGTGCGTCGAGGCCGGTAGCACGAGTGCCCGTCGGAGAGGAGGAGTCGGACACGAGTCGGGTGCATGACACCCTGCTTCATCGGGAAGCCCTGCTTGTCGTTACCGCCGGTGATGCGGAAGATGTAGCCCTTCCACTCGTCGCCCAGGCTGTCGGCAGGGACCTCAGCGCCCATCTGCAATCATCATCACCGTGGTTAGTCAAAGTCTGGAACCCAATTACCCGTTTTCGCGAATGCATCAAGACACGTCCGCGCAAGGCAAGATTGAGACGAGTTTGGTTGAGGGTGGGAACATACGCGCTTGTCCATGAAAATCCGGACCTTCCGTTCATCTTCGATGTCAATCAGCTTCTGCGAGCCGTTGCTCGGGTGGCTGATGTTGAGCTTCATGGTGGCGGATGAGCTCGAATGGTCGTTGTCGAGGTTGCTGAGGAGTGGAAGTTCTCAAAAAACTGGCAATTTGAGAATTTCCTGTGTGCGCTTTCCCCGATGGCTCGTGCTTTCGTTCCTTAGGGCAGAAGATTTGACCTAGAGGTAACTGCTTCGAATGATTGGTCCACATTTTGTACCTAGCTTTGCTCCACTTTGATGGCTCAGTGGCTGGCAAGGCAAAAATGGTTACCCAATCAGCTGACCGGGGACAACCACCTCCGCAACATTCTTCCTCAATGTTGTACCTAGGTACTTCTGCTGGCGATGCATTGGGTGGTAGAAGCGACATGGACGAGGAGGACGTATGTCAATACAATTGGGCAACACAGTGATGCCAATTAAGCTTCCCATGCATGATCCTGAAATAGAACGCGCAAGCAATCTCGGACGAAGGTTTCCTTATGAAATTTGAATCGCGTTTTGAATGAATTATGGCTAATGATAGCTACATATCTTGTTCGCGAATGCGCAGTTGTTACGGCTCAAGTGCAGACGCAAGAACACACAGGTACTGATTCCTTTGTCGATCTCTTCCTTGATGTGCATGCGCATTACATCACGGTTGAGGGCGTTCGCTATGTCAAACTATTGCTAGACGCTCTAAAAGCAGGGCACCATCCAGAAACTTCATGTTGCCAAGGATCATGTTGGCCATTTTAGGACGTGTAAGGGGGCTGTGTATTTGGCCAACATCACTATACACCTACCTTCTAACCGCGGCAAACTGACCTGGGTTGCCATTCTTTTGAATAGTGGCTTTGAATGGTAGTGCTCCCCTAGTCACTAGAAGGTATACTGCAGCAACATAGAGTGCACCAGTTAGACGAAGGAAATAATCGATGCATTCCCGCTCCTTGACCGGCCATGCTGCTATCCGATCCTCTTGTACTTATATAAGTCGTGTGTCTTCCTCTCAGAAAGGCCGTCGCCGAAAAAGGATCACTGACCAGGCCCTCCACTCCTTGATACGACCCGCCCCCCTCTTGCGTGCTGTATTCTAAGGGGTTGCTGGGTAGAGCCTAGTTTGGGATGACAGGAGCGTCTTTCAATGGAGTCCCGGTCTTCGCTAGATTGATTGTGTTGGCGAGTACCCCCGAGTCCGTACCAATGTCAATGTATTGTCGCCGATCTGCCTGAACTGCAGTTCCATGGACCGGCTGAAGCTCTGGGCGGCCCTCCTCGACAAACCACGTGCGGAACGAGACGCCAACCGTAGTCATTGCGTAGATTCAGGGCAACCCGTCTGCTTCTATGCACCTCATAGCCGCATCTAAGGCTTGGCTTTCCAGTTCCATGATATCGCCTGCTGGGCGTTCGCACTTGACCCAAAGTACACCCTGGAGTGTGTGAAGTGCGGTATCGTATCTCTTCACAGCCACGTCGACACTCTCTAGAGATTCGTTGGGCGGGGCTTCACCTGGCGAAGTTCCGCTTGTCACGGAATAAACGTCTTGATCCGAAAAAGCATACTGCAGGTACGCATTTCAAAACGATGCTGACTTGTATCAGTGTCGTCGAGGGCTTCCTCGTAGAGCTTGAGGAGAATTCCCGTCAGGGCAGGTGTACTCATGCTGAATAACTTCGTGGACAGGCAGAGGTGAGGTGAGGTGAGGTAAAGAGCAGCGGAAGGCTAACGAGTTCAATTCAAGACCGCGGTCGAAGTATATATATATAAGGGCATCGGGGGATTGGGTTGGGCACCAACGCTCTTCCCTGCAGGCTCATCGGGCCACTACAATTGACATCCATGCTTGCCATGCTTGTCGCCAGATGCAAGCGGTCTGTGCATAAGCAGGTGCCCTCAGCTGGCAGGATGTCGCAGCAATCAAGCGCGCTAAGGCAAGCTTAGCCGCGACACGTGCATCCATCCTGATGCGCTCAACCTCTGACTACCACCGCCATGGCACGAGATCACTAGCCTGACGGGTCCCCCTTTCAAGACTGGACTTCTATGTGGACAATGAAGCTATTTAAGCTGATGCGATGGATTCCGAGGCCTCGGTTCCGCTCGAACGTTCTTACTCGCAACAATCTTCCACGTCGATGAAGAGCTACAGATCCCAGACAGTTCGCCCAGGCAAGACACGAAAGCTCACATCACAACCATCCAGCTCGGCCTCGTCAATTGCTGCCTCCGACAAGTCACTTACATCCTTCCCATCATTCTCTCCCGAGTCACCACGCGACAGGCGCCCTTTTGCTCCCGATCCCGGGGATCGGTCCTCGACCACCCTCTCCCACCAAGCATCCGGCACCCAGCCTAGCCCCTCCATTGTTGACAGCCTGACGACGTCCCCTCCACGCTTATCCGCAGCCCGCGGTGCTCTCTTCGAGGATGCGCCGCTCTCAGCCCACAAGGTCCCCGGAGCTTTGCATCACGCCGATGACAAACATATCGAGCGCCTCATCTCCCGCCACGGGGCCGTGAACCTCGTGCGCCAGCTCGCCGAAGATCTGGCCCATCGAGACGCGCAGGCTGCCTTTCTGCGGCGCAAGGCCAATGAGCGGGAGCGGGCCCTGCGAAAGATTATACTGGAATGCGGCTTGTCAAACTTAGACCTGGAGAGGAGATTGCGCACACTCGATCAAGAGGCTAAACAGAGCGGACAGTCGAGGCACGGCGCAGGGGGGAGGGGCTTATCAGATCTGATGACCGATGCTATGACGGATGATGTCGGATACATGTATGGATTCGACGACGCATATGACGCAACAGTCCGACTTGGAAGCCTTTCCCTACCTGGCGACGCAGATAATACCAAGAGTACCATCAAGGGTTGGAAGGAGTACCTGTGGGGTGGTGGTGGGACGAGCAAGAAAAACAGTGGTCCAAGCAGCGTCAATGGAGAACCCTCCAACGTTCCGCAGCAGACCGTCGTCAGGGCCCCGGCGGCCGGAGATCGTCGACCAACTATAGCGCAGGATTTGTTCAACCCTCCCGATACGGAGTCTTTACAAGACTCGAGTAGGGCATCTAGCGTCCAGCCGGGCCAGACCGCCCGGAAGGCTTCCCTTGCCAGCCTTGCTCTCAGACTAGTTGCGGGTGGTGCAACAGCTGCTCGCGAGGGCGAATCCCGGGGGAGGGCAAGCAGTGCAAATGCGACGGGCCCTTTCAGGACCCCGTCAGCATCCAGTGCGAGGACCAGTGCCTCGGCAAGAGTTGTTTCGACCCAAGGTGGTCCAAAGGCTCTCATGGCTATGCGCCGCACTGCTGGCAACCAAAATATCCCGGTCAGCGGTCCGTCAAGGGCACAGTCCCAGGAGCGTTGGGACAGCATGAGCTCCATCCCTATGCATGACCCGGCTGCACGGCAGGAGAGCTACGGACCGGTGGAAATGGACACAATCTTGCCGCCCGAAGGGCAACCGCCTACGCAGACTCATATTTACAACAATTACCAAGGTTCTGAATACCTTACTGACCGTTTCGGTTTTATTTACGATCAACGCCGAAAGAAGAGGCAGCGAGAGGCATCTCAGGTGACCCAGCACATAAAACGAGGCAGCCGCTCCGAAATGCTCACGAACGGGCGGAGTGGCATGTATTCTGACACTGTTGAGGCTAGCAGCGCGCCCAGAGATGATGCTGCGACCGAGGAGAGACCAGGCACTCCCTCTTCAGTAGAGGAAGTACGCGACGAGGCGAAGCCCAAACGATGGCAAGACTACCTGAAAATAGCCACCTTCCCGACGGAGCTGCTCTCCCATACCCCGTCGATCAGCGTTCCGGGATTCGAAGTTATGGAGGGAGGCGAAGTCCCAAAGTCGCCCGGCTTGATTACGTCGGAGGAGCGAGGTTTCCTCCCGTCAACAAGCACAACGACTGCATTGGACAACGAGTCACAACCGGCGGCCGAAGGAAACCCGCCTTCCGGGACGTTAGTCAAGGAGGACGCCGAGCCTGTCAAACTCCTGCTCAGCCAACTCAGCGATCTTCATGACAACCTACAGCGAGAAAGGACAGTTCGATGGAATGATTTTCTTCGCAAGGTACGGGCTGAAAGAAAACGAGAGGGAGAAGCCGCTGCGGCGGCGGCGGCGGCGGCGGCCGAGGCCAGGTTCCAGCGAGCTACTACCGCGATGCCCGAGACCAAGCTGGCTGATGGCGAGATAATCGGAGTTGCTGGCCTGGGAAACAAGGGGAAAGTCGGTCGCGCGAAGTGGAACGAGTTCAAAAATCTGGTCCTCGGCGGCATCCCTGTGGCGTATCGAGCAAAGATCTGGACCGAGTGTTCGGGAGCCGCTGCTTTACGTGTGCCCGGCTATTATGACAGCCTCGTGAATCAACCATCCAGTGACGACGACCAGCAGGTTGCCTCGCAGATCAGAGCGGACATTACACGCACCCTCACCGACAACATCTTCTTTCGCAAGGGGCCGGGGGTTGCGAAACTCAATGAAGTTCTCCTTGCTTACTCAAGGAGGAATGTCGAGGTCGGATACTGCCAGGGGATGAATCTGGTTGTGGCAAACCTGCTCTTGATTGTCCCATCGGCCGAGGAAGCCTTTTGGATCCTGGCCACGATGATCGAGAACATCCTGCCTGCCAACTACTACGACCACAGCCTCCTCGCTTCCCGGGCCGACCAACAGGTTCTGCGTACGTACGTCTCTGAAGTCCTCCCGAAGCTCAGCCAGCACTTCGACGACCTCAGCATCGACCTAGAAACCATGACCTTCCAGTGGTTCCTCAGCGTCTTCACCGACTGCCTGTCTGCGGAGGCGCTCTTTCGCGTATGGGATGTTGTGCTGTGCACCAACGACGGCAGCACATTTCTGTTCCAAGTAGCGCTAGCCCTGCTCAAACTAAACGAGCAGCAGCTTCTCGAGTGCTCCTCGCCGGCCAACGTGTATACGTACATCAACCATCAGATGACGAATCACGCCATAAGCATCGACGGTTTGCTCCAGGCCTCGGAGGGACTCAAACGCGTCGTCAAGAGGGAGGACGTCGAGTCCAGGCGACTCAAGGCCATCGAGATCGAAATGGATATGGTGCGGCAAAGGGAGGAGCGGAATGCGCTGAGGCGGTCACAAAGGGCTGCTGCACCCGGCTCGGTGGTCATCAGGGAGCAGGGTACCACGGCGCCGAGTGGGGTTGGGGCGGCCAGTCAGGTGGAGGGGGAGGAAGAAGGGTTGACTGTGCAGTCCCCGAGTCCGATGGACGGGGACGCGGCGTAAATGAAACAAAGGCGGCTTTGGTGGTGAATTCTTCTCATTTTGGCATTATCGAGTAAATACCTTCCCTTGCACCAACTGTGGTTTTAGATTGGGAAGTCCATGATACCCCCCCTTTTTTCTAAGTGGTTTTCTTTTGCCTCAGGTTAGGCGTTCATAACATGCGGTCTATTTCCTTTTTTCTGCTCTGGTTGAATAGGAAGCCTGGCCAGTTCTCTGCTTGAAGTATAGGTGTAGTCGTAGCAGGATCCTCTCAAGCTGTCTCCTCTCTGACTGTCTCGACTAACATTGTCGCAACTGACCCAATCTCTTACATTCAAACACTGTGTCACAGGATTCAATGCATGAAGTCATATATATTGGTTTGGCCCTTCTACTGAATGTAGGAACTTGCGTAGTTAATCGATATTACTTTAGCATCTACTTCATAAATGCCAGGTTGAACTTTTTGAATTTGAAGGAGAGGAGGAAACCTGGGGCGTTATGCCATCAATTCATGTAGATAAAGCTGCTGTCGTAATATATAGGCAACCCGGTAGAAGCCATTAATGAACGACTAAGATCAAGAGAGATCAAAAGAGCCTAAGCTGGCGGCGACTTCGACCATCAGCGAGCCGATGGACTCAGAGGCGAAGTATCCTGTAATCCCCGCTGAAGATGCCGTCAAAAAGTATCTTGATGTCCAGGCGAATCCAGAGCTCGTTCCCGTTCTTGAGATAGAACCTAATGTCCCCCTCCGCAGCAAAGAGGTTGATGTCGAGTCTGACGCCGTCTTTCAAGTCGCCGTGGATATCGCCAACATTAATGCCGAGGAGGATGGCACTGACACCAAGCTCGTAAGTATTCGTATTGACGTTCCCGAGGATCTAATTTACCATGGTTAGAAATTTGAGTGCTTGTGTGAGCTGGTCTGGGTGGCTAGCTCATCGTACCTTAACAGGCCCGAAGGACCAGTCAACCTTGACGCTGTCTTTGGGGTCGCCAGTGGGTGGTTTGCGGCCCACGTCGACTTGTCGAGCGGTCCACTTATTTCCTCCGTCTCCAGGTGCGGTTAGATCGACGACAGCGCCTGAAATATGGCATCAGCATCAAGTCAACTCATTCGATGGACGAACAGCAAGTCGTAGGGCATTCATTACCAACGTCCCTTTCGGCGGTGTTGGCCATGTTTTGAGATGCGAAAACTCTGGCTCTCAAGGATGGAAGTCTTGAAGGGCAGGGTTGCCTTGATTTGGTGCTGATAGAGCTTGCAAGAGTGAAGAGAGAGCTGGTGTTCTGCCGGATGGGTCACAAGACAATAGGGGGGTCGACTCCTTTTATACTTGACGTCTACGCTGGCTCAGGCAACTAGGCCTCCTCCCTCCCCTGCTCTGTTATTGAATGCTGAAAGTTGGCCGAAGGGCAATAGTCTTCGGTATAATTTGAAAAAGGACTGTCGCGTGTAACTCGAACGTCCAGTAACCCAGCTCACCGCTGGTTTAGCACACAGCAAACTGGAAACATCATTCAGCATCATCGTCTGCAAGCCCCTTATTCTCCCGTACGAGATCACCGGCGGTGGCTCCAAAACGCGGCTTCACGTCTCGTATTGACGTAACGGGAGTTGGGATGAAGCCTACAAGACGCCAGCATTGTTGCTTTTTCCAGCTGTACGTTGAAGGCTCTAGACGTCTAGTCTTTCACCGCCAGAAGTCAATGTTGTTCTTTCAGCTGTCATGAGGGCGCCCTGTATTCCTAAACCGACTCAAGCCAAGGCCCGCAGTGTTCAGTTAACTGGCCCAGGAGTGGCCACACCATATTACGTGCTGCCGACCGGTTGATTGCTTGCAAACTGGGCCGCAAGGTAGGCCATCTCCGGGACTCTGGCGGCGGCAGACGAGGTCTCACTACCCGCATGTGGTACCGTGCAGTTGCCGTGCCGTGGTCAGGTGCCCACGTTGAGAGCGATCGACCGCCGCCTTTTCAACTCAGGAGCATCTACGTGGCTTGCTGATCGATGATGCTTTGTTCGACAGGTCGCAATAATCGCGCCATGCCTTGACGTCGAATGATGCTCGTGAGCCAATGCAGAGCATGCCAAGCTCGTCCCAGATCGGCAGGTCGACAAAACGAAGCTCCGAGCATACGAGTTACTGACGGCACAAAGTCAGTCGGCCCGCTTGACGTCTCAATTGGAAACTTCAACGTCAGATGTGGAGGTTGGAGGGGGCGGTTACGTCAAGATATTGCCTCCTTTCTTCATGGTTACTTGTTTGGCACGTTTATTGTTCTCCTTTCCACCCTATTCCACACCTCTAAGCATAATCCTGCTCCCGTGTGACTCCGGGGCAACTTTCACACCCGCCAGGACACCACTGGCACGAGTCGAGTCGAGCATTGACGGCCGCCATCAGTCAACAAACCGAACACTGCTTCGGAACAATATGTAGGAAATCAATGCATGGATCTGCCCGTCTTTCTATCACCCCCCTTTCCGAGTAGATGCTCAGCCCGTACCGTCTCCAAACCTCGGCCAGTCATGATGGGAAGTTCAAGACATGCAAGGATGAATCCCGGTCAATGCGGGCCAAGACGCGGGCCGCGAGTTTTAGATCGGATGACCGGGATGCTTTGGTCGCCCCACCTCTTTTCATATTCCTTTTCTTAACCTCTTTCTCTTCAAGTGGGATATAAATCATTTTTATTACACTTTTTCTCTCCCTCCTCCCGTATCTATGCTTACCTGGGAAGTACATGTTGCGAAACGGGAAAAAAGTAATGCTCAAGAGTAATAGCCCTAACCGAAACGGATCTGACAATTCTCGATACAAACGGTGAGGTTACTTGTGAGCTGCGCATGTGAAGAGTCATGTAGCTTGAGGACTTGCAGGGCTAGACTTTGGCACAGAACTGATTTTCTAGCTCAACTAGGTAGCTAGAATGCGACCGACAGCCAAGTCGAAAAGGCCGCCGCAAAGAAAGAACAACCCTGTCTCGTCGGGGATTCTCTCATGGACCTCTACCCTACCGTCTCCGTTTCTGGAGCAGATAGGGCAAAGCCCAGATGACATAGGCAGGGCACTCGTTGCCGATGGCCCCAAAAGGTGGGTCGTCTACGAACCAATGGTTCTGCTGCCAAGCAACAGCTTCGCCACAGGCATATGGAAGACCATAGGCCTGCTTGACAAGCCCATGGTTGAAGCGCTCTGGATCCGCATCTTGACGGAAATTTCGCAGGGCTCAAGACAGCCGTTGACCCATCTGGCCGTCAACGAAGGCATTCCCCTCCAAATCGCGAAGACTGAGTCCGAGCCCGAAGGCACGGCTGCAGATCCCAGGAGGAGCCATGGGGAGGGGCTGTGTCCTGCTGCTCCGCTTCTGGCCAGAGAGAACGTCATAAGACGCCCCACCCGGCTTTGCATGCTCTATGGCGACTTCGGGCCCGATACCCCTATTGCGCGGGGGAGTCGGGATGCCGTCGCGGAAGAGGACTTTGAAGCGGCGTTCTGGGTGTCGACCAAGCAGAACGGCATACGGCAGATCTGGGCTCCGCGATGGACCATGTTTAGCCGGGGGAATGTCAAGGAGAAGGCCCGTCTCCTAGCATTCCACAATGCGCCGCCGCCCACGCCTACCGGTGACCGGGAGGAGGGACATCTCAGCCGTAGGGTCCGCCCGAGGACGAGTCTCAGAGACAAGTGGGCTGTTGATCTCTACGCGGGGATCGGGTACTTCGTCTTCTCCTATGCCAGGCTCGGCCTCGGGGTGCTCTGTTGGGAACTGAACCCGTGGAGCGTCGAGGGCCTGCGGAGAGGCGCCGACGCAAATGGGTGGCCCGTTCGGGTGGTGAAGGGCGCCGACCTTGCGTTGCCGACGGCGGAACTGGTGACTGGCCGGGAACGGATCGTCGTCTTCCTCGAAGACAACCAACACGCGAGGCGAAGAATCGAGGAGCTTAGGATAGCATCGACGGTGGAGATGGATGTAGTGCACGTCAACTGCGGCCTCCTTCCATCCAGCGCGCAGACTTGGGAGCCGGCGTGGTCGATTATTGTGGGTGCAGGTGATGGCTGGTTGCATCTGCACGAAAATGTCGGAGCTGCTGATATTCAACGCCGTCGACAAGAGATTCAGGAGGTATTTGACACTTGGGCGAGGCTCGGTGGGCAAAACAGGATCGCTAGCGTCGAACATGTTGAACAGGTCAAGACATTTGCTCCAGATGTCTGGCACTGTGTCTTTGATGTCTATACTACAATCTCTAGTCGCAGTTATTAGTGTTACATGACAAGAGCATCTCACATCTATGTGTGGATGTATGGGCCGAACCCTGCCACGGCCGCGCCTTATCCGGCTACCTAGCCCCTGTCTCGCCTGAACTTGTCGGGTATATTTGCCTCCACGATGGACTCTCTCGCCATTGCCTCCATCCTCTCCTCCTCCGCCTCCATCTCTTCGTGCTTCCTGAAGTGTTCGATATCCTCGGGGTGTGTTAGGTCCTCCAGTTTGGTATTCTCGTCGTGGTATCTGCTCGATCAGATTAGCATCCAGGATGCCAACATTCAGGGGGTTCATCCCGGATGGCCCTTTGGAGGACTCACTTCTCCCAATGGTGTATCTCATACTCGTACTCGTCGTCGCCATGGTGGCCGGGCCCCGTTCCGAAGTCGGGCAGAGTCTTTCCGAAGCGAATCATATACAGGAACTCCTCCCGGCTGACCACCCCATCTTGGTCCTGGTCGGCCAGCCGCAGCACCTCGCGGACAATCTCGTCCTTCCGCTCCTGCGACACGTCCTTGTTCGACTCGTCCATCAAGCCGTACGTCCGCATGATCTCCTCGGGTTCCCACCGACCGTCGGCATCGTAGTCGTGTAATGCGAAGAAGGACGCGGGGTCGAACTCGGTTATGTGGTGCTCCTCTACAGCCGTGAAGAAAGGCAGAGGAAACAAACGTTAGCCACTGAGCTGCACCCAACCGCCTCGACCCACCACGCAGCGCAGGACGGTCGCGTGTCTCGCGTGAGAGACCTTACCGGCCATGTGTCTCGTCATCCAGTCCGCATTCTCGTCGACCGCTGGGATATTCGCCGACCCAGCGCCGCCGCCGTGATCGCCGTGGGCGAGGGCCGTTGTCGCCAGGCCCAGGACGAGGAGGTTAGACGGGCGCATCTGGTGGATCGTTGGGGGGGTGGATGTGGTTGGGCTGAGCGATCAATTGCGACGATTGTGGCTTTCTGCGCTTCAGGTGAGATTGGGTAAATCAGCTGCTAGTCCCGAACAAATCCTTCGTAAAGACGCTGACAGTCGGGAAGAATGGAATGGGGCGGCGCTTTGTCGCTTGATCCCGACCGGCTGTTAACTATTATTTACGGTACCTGCCGCCTACGTGCGATCGACGTAATTGCAGTGGGTCGCGGACCGGGCATGTGCAAATAGCAGATCTCCGGAACTAGGGAGAACCGAAAACGGAAATCGGAGGTACCACAGATGCAAATTCCGAATGCAAGAAGGGACCAGCGGACTGCCCACGCATTCTTATGGGTACTGTACTTTGACCGAAGCAATCAGCCTGGACCAGGCTCGACGACAATCTTATTAATTCACATGGAATGGAACCTCAAAAAGCCAAAGTCATCCGAATCGCACGTGATTTACCGAGATAAGACCCCTCGTCATGATCTTAGATCGACATACTCTGTACCTCCGTACATCACGGCCCAACGAATGCGGCAGTGCCTTCCTGGCTGGGTGCATTGAAATCTTCTATTTTCTGATCGCCCGTGCTGCAGGTCGTGTTCTTCCATATTCCCCATCTGCGAGCCACTTCTGGTTTCACCAGTTGGTCAGCTCACTGCTGGATGCTGAGCGGCCGACGACATTATCCAAGATTGCCGGCCTGCAACAGCCCAAATAATTCGCGTAGGCCCAGGGGATCTTCACCGCATCTGACGCTGGTGGCACTTGAGCCAAATATCGACATTTATGCCACGTTATTGATCCTTCCACTCTCGCACTCACGCCCCTCTCGGGGAAAATGCCAGTGAATGAATAATAGCTCCTTAAAAGCCCATATAATCCAGGCGCCCGACCAGAGCAGGACAGAAAAAAACCTCGCTCGCTCTGCTTCACACAGATGTTCTAGGTTGTCTCCTCACTCTGCCTGTCCTTGCCCATTAAACCTGTCTGAACCGGCTAAAGCGTCGACCTCGCTGAACCCGAGGGTCAACCAACAAACACATTCACATCATCACCGTTCAGGGCACACACAGCAGGGCAACATGAAGTTCTGATCAGGTTTTTATTTCGTTCGCAAACTCGAAGCGATACGGCCTGGGATATAACGAAACCCTCAATACAAAGCAAGGACTAAGTACCAAAAAGAAACTAAAGTACACATATTGACAAGATCCTTCCACCGTGTCCCCCAAGCCAGGCACCGTTGTGTCAGTCATGACAATGAAGAAGAAGAATGGGAAAATGATAGGGGAATCGCCGGTGCAGGTATGTTGGTAGTTCCTTCATATTGTTGTTACACGGGATGTCGACGTGGCTCTCCCCACTCTTACCCACCCTCCACTTTTTGTCTTACCCACACCCAAGTCTTTCCTTCCCAATCACCCTGGGATGATGGGCTTGGCCCGCCCGATGGTCTTTTGCGTTCCTTTTTCTTATTTCCCGTTTCCACTTGTCTTTCCCTGCCACCCTCATCATCCTCATTAATGAAAGATGGAATATCCTCCCTGCCTGACCTTCATCACTTTCTCATCCACTCTCGCTCGCTCGTTCCTTGGCCCCCCCATTCACCTCCCTCTCCGCTTCTCATCATCCTCCACAAGATATCATAAGACATGAAGGCGGCCGTAAAGATCAGGATGTCGTAACAATGTCGGATTCACTCGTTCACTTCAACCATCCATGTTTCCTGTTCACCCCTCCCTCCCATCCCGTCCCGTGCGTGCCTCGGCGCCCGTGGTATGCTGCTTCCCCTAAGGATATGGTTGATGCCGGCTTCAGTGCCAAGTTGCTCCCCTCGACATTCGTTGTTGAACGTCGTTATACCGGGCAGTCAACTTCCCCCGAATCTGAAGGCCTCGAACTCTCTGGATTGGATGAGGAAAATCCAGAAACACATCGAAGTCAAAATTCGAATGCAAGAAATCGCAGTTTTGATCCAGAAATTAAAGGGGTAAAAAAGAGTCGCCGACATGGTCGAGGCCTCTGGTCGTCCCCCTCATTCTTCACAGGGAGGAGAAGGAAGGGGGTGGACAAAGAACATGTGGCGCGTGGGTGGGATAATGCGACCATCATCCCCCGTTTCGACGCCATGGATCAAGCACACTCGGCGCAAGTGTGTGGCCTGGTAGTGCCTAGCTGGCACCTCCCCGTCGACGACATGCAGAATGCAAAGGAGGAGATGCAGATACAGCTCTGCGCATATCGACTCGATTGGTGGACGAGCCACAGAAAACACATTACGTCCGAGGACCCGGAGGTCGAAAAGAGAAAACAAGGAAACGCAACGCAAAAAGGAAAAGACAAAAACAGCCCAAATGCAGTGTTGGTACAAGGGGCCCCTCCGCGCTCCGTCTGGAAGGCCCCCGATGGGGTATTGGTGCGGTGATGATTAACAATGATTATACGATGCTGTGACATGGGGATGAAGCAGGAAGGAGAAGGATTCGCAAGAACAACAAGAGACGATGAACGAAGCCCGACGCTTTTGTGGCGGTGGTGGTATTACATGTTCTCGATGCGAGCGCTTGGCAGTTGCATCGACGGGTCCTCGAACTCCATCTTGGGACCCCACGGGTCATAGACGCCGTTGCCGTAGGCGATCTGGCCAATGGCTGTCACCTCGACGGGCGACTGATATGGGACGCTGTGATACCAGCCCTGCTCCTCTGGCTGGGGCTGTGGTGGATGGTATTGTTCCGGCGCAGGCTGTGGCTGGGGTGTCGCCTGTTGGACCTGCTGAGGTGTCGGAGCTTGGGTCATGACTTGGGGTTGGGGTGTCATCTGGCCCTGGTAGGCGACCATGTGCGGTTGCTGCTGCTCGACGGGCGAGGCGTTGTGCAGCGCATATGTTGCGGCCTGTGCTGTGGGCGCGTGGGTGTAGAAGCCGTCTTGTGTGCTTGGGCTGCGACCCGAGGCGGCAGAGAAGCTGCTCGGGCTGCTCTGGATGCTGCCCGAAAGGCCCGGGTTGGGGGTGTATGGGATCTCGAGGGGCAAGCGCTCGACGCCCTGGCGCGGCATTTGGTGGTACTGTGGTTGCATGGGAGGCTGAGAGGCCGGATGCGGGTGCGGGTTCATGGTGGCGACGCCGGGGTTGTTCTGTTCAGTGATGTAGTAAGTGTGCTGCGGGAGGCTTGCGGTGCGCTGGAGCATGTGCACTCCTTGCTGTTGCTGCTGCTGCTGGGCCTGGTCGTGGGGGTGCATCGGCTGCTGGAGGTGGTGTACTTGCGGAAGGCCGTGGTACTCGTGGGCGCCGCCCGACGATAGGCTGTGGCGGTGACCGTACGGGTGTTGGATGCCGAAGCTGTTCATGTGCTGGCCGAAGTCGGCGAAAGAGGCAGCGCGGTGCAGGGTCTGGCCGTGGGGTCCTATCATCTGGACACCCTGAGGCGGCCATTGCATGATGCTGCTCTTGGGTGTCGAGGGCGAGTCTTCGCTCCCCGAGTCCGAGGTGCAGTCATCAAGCTCCGACGAGTGGATGCCTCGCTGGTGTGACCTCCGCTGGTGCTTCACCATTGTGGTCTTCCGGCAGAAACTGCGTACATGTTAGCATCACTCAGCCAAATGCAGGGTCCAGAGCGAGTTCAAGCGAACCTCTTCAAGCAGCCATCATGGGCGCACTTGTACGGGCGCTTGCCCGTGTGGATCCGACGATGCCTTGCGAGACTCGAAGACTATGCTGAAGTCAGTTACGGTCTCTTCTCACGGGCATGGGTTGCCATTGGCGCGAGGCCATGGGTCTTGCACATACATCTGAGAAGCGCTTGCCGCAGCCGACATGCTGGCATTGATGAGGCTTCTCACCGGTATGTGTCCGGATGTGTACTGTGAGAGCGCTCCTCTGGATGAAGCTCTTGCCGCATCCGGGGGTATTGCACGAGTAAGGTCTCTCGTTGGTGTGAATGCGATAATGTCTTTGCAAGTCTGACTTGCGGTTGAAGCTCTGTTGCTGGGTCAGTAGCCCTTCACGGCGTCGAGATGGAGGGCAACAGGGGAGAAAGAGATGCTCATTTGGGATGAACGGGACGCACCTTACTGCATGACTGCCAGTCGCACTGGAAAGGACGAGCCGTAGGCTCGTTTTCCACGAGTTCCATGAGTTCCATCTCTTTTGGGGGTTTCGGCCCCGGGAATTTGTTTGGTGATGTTTGCTTGGTTTTTGTGGTTGATATGTCCGGTCTTGAAGATCGATCTGGGACCGTGTGTTTGCTGATCTGATCGTGAGCGGCTGACGCTACTTATATGAGAGCAGTCTCTCTGAGAGGGTGGCGGGTGGATTCGAAGTGGATTGCGAGTATGAGAATTAAGCAAAAATGCGGGCTGAACAGGACAGGGGGGAGGGCCCGGTTCAAGCTGGGTGTGGGTGGTTCGAGCTGGGCGATTACCCTGGTTCGGAACTGTGTGCAAGCGTGATCTTCTTCAATGCAACCAAACTATGTGGGTTTTCCGCGACAACGTCGTCCAGAGTGGACCGTTTGAGGCACCGCACGCAGGATTACTGGATCAGGGTGTGTATGCTGGCAAGAAACGTAAGGAGGCTCTCCAGGCACTCAAGGGAGGCGAGGCGTCCAGCGCAGTTATGCTGAAGGACCCGCAGCACAAGAAGTGGGAACGCGGTAGGCGGGGCCCCGGTATGGCTCTATCCTTGCAGGATAAGAACGACGAGAACAAGGCCGACGACAAGGTAGAATGGAGAAGCTGTTGTGTGGGAACCCAGTCAGCAACGCGACGACGACGACGACGACGACGACTGTGGCGGCGGCGACGGCAACATCAACACACGACCGAGGGGAAGGGAAGATGTAGGGTATATATAAGACGGAGACAGGGCAAGCTCGAGTCTCGGGTGGCTCATGGGGGGGGGCAGATGCGATCGAAGGGGGAGGAAAAGCAGTTGTTTATGAGTCCAGAGTGCACCTGCCTGACCGGAGAGGGCAGGCAAGGTGCGTGCACGAGGACCAAAATTCTCCGCCCAGGTACGAACGAGAAGGACTCGTCGCCACTGGCTGGGGGGTCTGGGGTGGCCACTAGCGGGATCGAGACCGATGGGTATCTAGGCCACAGGCCAGTGGAGGGTAGGGTGGGCGTGCGGGACAAGAGGGGACTGCCCAGAAAAAAGTAGGTACCTGAAGTGCGGCTGCAGCGCGGTTGTAGCGCAGTGCCGAATGTAGGATGGGCTGGTGCAAGTGGCTGCCCACCTTAGTGCAGGGCGGGGACTTGTCGTGCAGGTCTGCCGCTCTTTTTTGTTTTGAGATACAACTTGCTGGTTGCAAAAGCGCCGGCGTGTGTTAGGCTGCTCAAACGGGAAGCATGACGGGGAGGCGAGGTGCAGGTTTGGCGTTTTGGACAGAACAGATCGATCCCCTTCTCTTGGCCGCGTTGCTGAGACTTGTGATGGGGCGAAGCGTCTATTTCGTCTCAACTTTTGTCTTGTGGAACTCGTCGAGGGTCGATCCGTCGCTCTGAGCTATTGTGATCTCCTTCTTCTCTTTCTTCTGCTGCTTCCTGCTGATACCGATGTGGAATGGGCAAGCGCACAGTCCGCTCTGATATCCACAGTGAGTAGAGTTGAAGAACAAGCAGGAGCCGAACAGGACGGAGGAGCGTGGCTCTCTTCGTTGGTACTCGGAAGTGGCAGACCTTGGAATCCACTGGTAGTTGCCGGCAAGGAGGGCGACGATTGGGTTCTCTCGAGAAGGTTATGTTTCTAGAACTGGATCCTGGATCAAGTCTCCTTGATGATGATGAACACAGGGACCAGATGCAAGAAGCAGATGCAAGAACAGGGCTTCCTGGATGTCGTCCACGAGGGGGATTGGGCGCCTTGTGTGGTTTATGTATAAGCACAGAGGTGGATGACAGGAGTGGCCGTTTGGTTTGGGCAGATGAGCAGGTCTCTCTTAAGGGAGGGGATTATCAAGTATGCATTGAGCGACCTCGTGGCGTTTAATGAGGCTGTATGTATTATGGGAGGCGTCAGTTATACCAGAATGTTTCCCTCTCACTCTCTCTCTCTCTCCTGGATGGCCGTTGGTGTCGAGGGCGGGGGTGGCTCCTAGGGTTGCGTGGGTGCGTGGGTAGCAGCGCTCCCCTGCACACTCTGTCTCTGGTCTCTCCCCTTGATCCACTGCAGGTCCAGGTTTAGGTGGTTCAGGTGGAGAGAACGCTCGAGCGCAGCTGCCAGGCCAGGGTTCTGCTACAGAAATTGATTAGGTCGAGGCCGTCGTGTTGCTGCAGGCTGGTGGGTGACCTTACAAATACTAGGTACTGTAGGATCGCAGCGAGAGCACCACCACGCAGGAGCGCCGTTGGAAAAAGGAATAGTCTCGGTACGCAGGGGATGTAGAAATAATATCTGCAAGGGCTCCTGGGAGGGTCGAGTCCAGCGCACGGGCACACCACTCGCAGGAAGCAGGGCACGTCCGCGTTCACCCTCTGGGCAAGGCCGAGAAGAGACGATGAGCAGGCAGGACGATCTGCTCGATATGCAAGTCACGCAGTCAAGACCAGACAATATTGCGCAGTTGGGTTGCCGTTGTATCGCGGGAGAGAAAGCACGCACGCCCCTGAGCCGTTGCAATTGGACTGGCAGGCGAGGTCAATTGGGGGAGCAGGGCCTGGAGGAAGTGGAAGGAAGCCTGGGAAGAGAGGGTTCCCAGGAGCTCGTCAGGACGGTTATAAAGAGTCACGAAGGCGGCGAGCGAGAAAACAACCATCCCTACCCTACCTGCTGCCCAGTGGACTTGTACACTACTGCCTCGAGGTCGGGGATGGTCGATCGAGGGCTAGCTACCGAGGGGTGGGTCGCGGTGAGAAGCTGGATGGGAACCTGTGTACATGGGTGTCCCAGGAGACTCGAGGTACTTAGACACATGTGTACGTATACAATACACAGCTACCGCAGTACATACATGGGACGGACCACGGGAGATTTGAGCCTGAGTATCGAGGTTCGAAGTAGACAGACACCATCAGGTCGCTTACACTAGGGCTGGTTGACGTCCCTAGCCACGCTAGTGTATATGTAGGCTGATTTAGGACCCCTGGCCTTCTGGCCGCCAACTTTTTAACCGACCTTGTCTCAATAGGGTAATGACAGAGACCCTAAGAGGAGAGGCCTGGCCGCTGGGTTACACCATGTACGCAGCAGATAATATGGAGGTCATGGATTATCTACACGTGTAGATAGGTACTTAGTAGACAATACCTGTACCTTTGTATATACTGAACTGTGTGTATGCAGGGTAGGTAGACAGTTCGTATTGACATGGATGACACTTGACAGCTAGAGCTCCTGCAAAATACCATGGTAACGGGCAGGGGAACCCTGTGGCCCTAGAATAAGGACGGATCCGTAGCTACCCACGTGCTAGCCTAACGTTAAACTGATATATGTAGTTTACTGTGTATACCTCTTTTCCACCTTCGTCCTCCTTGTCTCCTCGGGCCAGACCCCTGACATTCATCGCGGGGTTCGACAGGAGGAGTAGCAGTGCGTACCGCCCGTTTACACCAACACGTTCCGCTACCTGCCTACCTAAATGTATGCAAGTGGGCGGGGGAAGCGGGTGGACGGGATGTGTGGCGCCAGGCTAGGTAGGTACTTGTCATGCTCATTCCTGACTTGGGAGAG
This sequence comes from Phialemonium atrogriseum, assembly GCF_030411735.1. Lineage (NCBI taxonomy): Eukaryota > Fungi > Ascomycota > Sordariomycetes > Cephalothecales > Cephalothecaceae > Phialemonium > Phialemonium atrogriseum. The sequence continues at coordinate 1,754,830 of NW_026848138.1, forward strand.
AAGGGCCCCAAAAAGATAGAAAGAGAGAAAGTGAGCGAACGAGACATGCGCCTGGTGGGTCTCAATCAGAGAGACGGGAAGGAATCAGAGACATGCATGCTGCCCCCTGGCCAGCATCCAGTCGGGTGGAGTCCTAGGACAGGCTACTGACCCGCCCGCCCCATCCGGTCGCTGTGGACTAGGTACCTAGGTACGTGTAGCTCAAATATCGCGGGAATTTTTGGCACGCGGGGTGTGGGGCTGGCCGGGGTATTCTTGACAATTTTTTTTGCTACAGTATTTTTTTTGGGGGGGCGGAGTGGATCCTCTGTTCCTCGACCTACCTAGGTACCACAGGTAGAAGGGCAGGACGCGCCGGTACCTATATCGATAACCTCACGACAGGGAGTGGTACAAACAGTAGCCACCCAATTCATAAGCGACTTTTGGCGGCTTTGGATCGACATGGGAAATACACTATGTATGCGCAGCCAAGGGGGCTACAGCTGCAAGCTAAGGTAGAAAGCATCCTTCCCCGCGAGCTTTTCACTACTTCGTCCAAACTCCAAAAGATGTGTATAATTCGTTTGTGCATATCCCGTAAGTTACGAGTATGTCGGTTTTTCCGAGTTCAACACCTTATCACCCGGGCTATTTCTGCCATGGAAGCCACAAGGGTTAGGGCTAGTAATGGAAGGCACTGAGGCATCAAAAAGATAGCAAAGTCAAGAACCGCTGAGAAGTCGTTAGACATTCAGGAACGGGAAATGGGACTGTGACGAGAATCGCAATCCCGAACAAAGTCGTCTCATCACGTCTGACGCCTTTGCTTTTTCGGCAATATCTGACAACCCAGGTAGGTAGGTAGCTTGGTGGTGCTTGGCTCACTTGCTTCTTATTCCATTAGGTAACTTTCCCTTGTCTTAGAAACAGACGTATAGCAAGGTATAAAGTTGAGATGGGATTGATGTACAGTCCCATTCCTTCTTTCAATTTGGTCTGGGCCCGGCAGCGGCGCAAACTCAGAAAAAAAGGTGCAGAGTCGGGAAGTTGTCAGTTGTGACTTCAGGGTTTCGTCGTCATAATCTCACCGAGTCTCGAGTCTCATCACCAGGGTTACACCAGCATGAGGGGCATCTTCTTTCAGTTACCTCGACTACCGCGCCCCAATTGATCACACCAGCGTTCCTACCCGGCTTATCTCTCGTCTCCCCTCGTCTCCCCTCGTCTTTCCTTTCTTTTTCCTGATCTCTGATCATGTATGTCTGAGTGTCGTGTCAAGTAAGGGATAAATAAGCCCACGAACTATCCTATATTAAGACCGACCAGGCAACTGGGCCATGAGGCCAGGAACTACGTAATAAATCCATGCTGCAGCTCGTCGCTCCGGAATTGTGCCCTGGGACTGAAATGGCGCCTTTGAAGCAATGATTCGCGCAAGTGGCTCTTGATGTCACGTGAATTTCGTGAATTTGCCCGGCTGCATCGGCATCTCATTGGCTCTACCAACTTTCGAGTCCGAGCACCATGTCGGCAGGCCCCTGCCGGGATTTCAGACCACCCATCTCGGGTTAGTTGTCCTCTTTTCTCATGCCTTGAACCCTGCCCTCCTGCTGGGCTACTCTCCTTCCGTCGCAATCCCATTGTTTCAGAAGAGCTCCTCACAACTTTTCAATCGAGCTTGTGCTGTAGCATGTCGGGCTGAGGATGCCGCCATCCCCAGTTGAGCTTCTGAGGAGTCCTATTTCACAGTTCCCTGTAGCCGCCCCTGTCCTGTCACTCCTCGGTTCCCCGCCTTCCGACCGCCGTTCAGCATCCTGTCCCAGCCACCGTTGACTTCATACCCAATTGGTAGGGGTGAAACTGTGTGAAGCCGGCCGGCACCCACAGGAACACACAAGAATAATCCCTCCTCAGAGAAACGAAACAACATTGGGCCAGGCTAGCTGCGATCCAATGTTTCAATTGCTCAACCACACTTTTTCTGCCCAACCCGTTTTTGGTCTTCCTTTTACCCCTCATCAATTTGAGGATATTGATTCTTGGTTCTTCTCGGGCCCGGGCCATGACCATATTAGCCTCCAATATTGGACCGACGCTTGCCCGTGTTCATCTTGTCAAATTTCACATCCCAGAGGGGACTCGTAATATACCGACTATCTAATCCGTAGAAGGGGCTTCTTGTGTCCATCAGCTATAGTACGACGACATATATAACAATGTCCTCTCGAGGACGGCGATTGATGTTGAAAACGTCCGAGGGTCGCCAGGGGGTGGGGGGGCCGATGTCATCCCACGAGGGATCATCACCTCGTTTGATGATGGAGGGGCAGCACTCAAGACGAATCTTCTAGCCAGGAGGAGAAACGATTCTGTGAGCGATACCGCTCGGCGCAGCAAGCTCCACAGTATTGGGGCCCAGTCACCCCTAACTCCCTACCTGGGGGGGGGGCAAGACACGAAGTAAGCATTGATGCTCCAGCTGGTCCAGCCTCTGAGAGACTGTTGCTCTTTCGAGTCTTTCGAGGTTAGTGTGCCGGCGACTGCGACCCACTGAACCCTCTTCTCCAAATTCTTGGCAAACTGCCATCAATAATCGTTACCTCCCGGAGCAAATTGGTCCTCCGACTAGGGTCCCCTAAAGGGGGCCAGCCAGCGAGGCCCTCTAATGCCACCACATTGGCAACCACGGCTGTTCAACGCTGGTCCTTTCTTCATCAGACGTCACGATGCTTATCTTGTGCGCGACGCGACGGTATGGGAGCATTGGGTGGCGTTGGGGGGGTGGCTGGGAGGCAGAGTGACAAGGAGAAGGGAAAGTTGATCTTGAGGGTGGCTGGCTAGTAGGGGTTAGCCATGTGAACTCAATTGGGCCGGCCATACTTCCGAGTTGATCGACTCTTCGAAGAATCGAAAAGTTCTTTCGGAGTCCGGGTATCACTCTGTACGACAACTAAGTACCGATCGCCAACCATGTAGTGACTTCCTTTCGAATGACTTTCTTTCCCGTGCCCTCTTCAGTTGCCTCATCAACAAGTTAGCAACAGTTTGCCTCATCAACGCTACAACCAGTAACTACGCACTAAGCATCATCGAGTCTTGCAATTTCCAAACGTCATATTCATCTCCCCCCACGTCCTCCCCAACCATCCTCAAATGACTTCATTTTAACAACCTCGTGCCATCGAATCTTGGAGGGAGAGGGTGACGGTGAGCGGCACAGCCAATAACGCCATCAGTCACCGAGCGGTATGCAGATCATCATAGATGCCAGTCACCCATCGTGGCTTCGGCTGCGAGTTGACATATGCAGGTGGTTAGGTAAGGTAACTAACAATCAGCGGCCAGCAGGGCGGCCGGCAACCCTCGCTGATCGCTGTCAAGACTTCAAGATTTGAGTCCGCTGTGTGAACTTAACCCCCTCAACCCCCCCTCAACCCCTCCAACTGGACCCTGGCAGCGGAACAAGGTGCCCCAGATTTCTTGTTTGGAGCGTGGCCGTCGCCTGCCGCCCCACAGCTTGACGGGGGCCCAATCCAGGCCCGGCCGCACCATCGCGAAGTGTGGTTGACATACGCGAGAGTGTAAAGGGTCACACTCACCACAGCTAGGTATTGACAACCGCCGATCTAGGGATGCATGTCTGGGCTGCTCTGTGCGGAATACTGTTGTAGTGTTACACTTGGAGTGCGGGGAAACTACAATGTTGAACCCCAGACCCATGATCCCAGTACTTGGGGTTCATGGTTCATGACAGTTGTGTTCAGTCTTGGTCCCTTTTTACTTTTTACACACGAACCATTGTCTTTACGCTAGTGGCTATGGGCTGCAATGCAGCGACCACGATGCTGTTGGTTTGCTTTTTCCGACGCACGCCACCGTTTTTTTTTTCTGTGGCAGGCACTTTGGGGGTTCCACTTTGGGCTTGCAGGATGCTGTTTTCTGAACGGAATCGGAGAATTTGAGGAGAGCCAGGGACAATAATGCCCTGGTCGTGTTTATCCTCATTTCAATAATGAGACGGCATGGAAACGAGAGCAACAGCGTGCAGCAAATTTGATGAGGCGAAACATGGGGGCTCGAATGTATGGACTGCCGTCATTTTACGCAGGAGACAGGAGACATGCTTCCAGCAGGGCGCGGGACGGCTCGACACTGCTGACGGCTCGAGGATACAAGCTCTGATCCGTGACCTCCCCGCGAAGCAGTGGCTCCTCAGACGTCCCGTCTCTCGCAAAAAGTGGAAAGTACTCGCGAGCAGCGCATCTCTCACCGCTCATGGAATGGAATGGATTCCGCTCCACAGCACCAAGAGTGAAGCCGTCGTGACATCGGGTATCGTTAACTTCCTAACCTGAGGGCAAGAAGAGCGGGGAGAGGAACGGGGCGATGCCAGGACGGCACGGGTTGGAGGGATCAAGATCGCTGGGCGGCACACGATGGAGGGGTTCGAAGATCGATTGAAGATGCTCGAGGTTGGCTGCCTGCCATAACCAGCAGCCAGTGATACCCTTTGCGAGCTCAGCAGACCTTGCGCCATGGAGACAAGGTCAAACAAAGTGTGGGGTAATTGAGCACTGACTTTGATGCCTGGACCTGTAAAGCGCCTCGAGAAGTACCGTATGCGTGGTGGTGGGCAGTGCTTGGTCTCCTGCCCATTGTTCCTCAGTTTCGAGGGTTCCTATTCCAGCTACTAGTTGGCCCAGAACGGGCATGGAGGTTCATGTGGGGGAGAAGTTAATGCAGACACGGCTCGTAGTGCGACCATGCTAGCCCTTTTCGCCTCAAGCTCAACCACGCATGGCCTTTTTCTGGAGGGGACCTCCGGAAAAAAGTCAGATCAAACTTCGAGGTCCCAACAAGTGCCGCGGACGTCGAGCGGGCATGGCCAGCCTGCCAGCCGGTAAAGGACAGGTTCACCATCTTCTTCACCGTCAGCGGCTGAGTTGATGGCGCGCAACAAGGGCAACATTAAGGTTGGAAAGAAGAAAAAATGAAATCTCAAGCCGGTGCAGATCGCCTCTGTGCGCAACGAGATTGTGGTGGGGCGCGCCAGTCGCTAATTGGCTGGATCGTCCCGGCAAGCAGAGCCGGCCAATCATGGAGCCTGTACCACGAGGAGCCAGGAGAGGAACACAAGCAGGATTACCCGCCTTACGGGATGGGAAGTGGGGACCTTGTGCGGGGGAAGATGACAAACGGGCAAAAGAGACGAGACAGACGGAGGGACCCTGGGATATGATTCCATCTGCATACAAACTAGTAAAATAGGCACCGAACTAGTATCAGGTCGTTTTTGGCGATGCTAATACATACTTGTTCAACGACAATCGCGGGAAGTGGGTTGCCAGTCGCATTGCACCGTACCCACAGCTTGCAGCTCGCTTCAAGATGTACATAACCTTACATCTGTAGGTATCCCGTACCTGCTTGAGTACTTGAGGCGGGGAAAATATTACATCCCTAATTCCCTCCCGCGCGGATATCAGATGGATGCAGGGGTTTCTTTCGTGCTCCAACTCGCCGCATGTTAAATAAAGGGACGGCAGAGGACACTAGCAACAAAACTTGCACAACCGCACCATTCCCTAATTAGGGAGAGGATATGCTCCTTCTGGCATCATTCGGTCTTTGCGTGACATAATAGAATGCGTTGTATGTACCAACCACATGCGCTATGTACTGGCCCAGCCGGGCCAGCCCTTGCCAATTGATCGGTTCTCCAAACGACGACATGGGATTCCAGGAAATACGACAGCGAGCGAGCGGTGACGGTGACGGTGCCGGCCTTATCTACAGTGGATATTCGACGATAAGCCAGAAAAGTTGGATATTTTCTCTCCCAATATATTAGCAACAACTCCGAACCCGGCCCTGCAGGTGGTGGCGCCGGGAGTCGGTATAGGCACAAGCGGGGGCTAATCGAGCCGGTGTGCCTCACGTACATGAGGCGGGAGGGAGAAGTGAAAATTCGATACAGGCTGGGAACCATGAGGGTGGGTGGAATTGATGGATGGATGGCGGAGGGCTTCGTTTGATCTTCTCGCCGGGCCCCCGGCCACATTCCGTGATTCTCACCACCGGGGGGGGGAAGGGAGAGGGGGGGCTGGAATTATCGGCGGAGGAATAATGGTGACGGGAGATGCAGGCCTTCCCCGCAAAATCAGCCCCCTGTCTTTTTCCTGCCGTCCACCAGGGTCTTGGTCTTCCGTGCCGTGCCGTGTCTGTTCTCCTCTTTTTTCTTCAGCGACTCGAGTGTGGCAGGTCATTATTCGTCCAATCTCCCCGCCAGTTGCGCATCCGACTAAAACCGTCGACTCTTTCCCGCTTCGACCTTTCACCTCGTGCTTCCGTTCCCTGCATTCGCAAGCATCCACTACGACACTCGACTGCGAGGCTGAGAAGCAATCAAGCAGCCACCAGTTGCAACAAGGTTAGCACATTCATGCAGTGAGCACTGAGGACTTCCTATTTCGACTACCCTGCAGACTAGCGGTCCATTTGGTCCCAAAGTTTGGTCCAAGATAGCCCCAACGTAACCCAATGTTTCTATTTCGACAAGTCTCGACACGGCTCACGCCGTGAACAGAGCGGAGCAGGAGCCTATTATGCAGTAGGCGCGAGCTTCCCTAGTTCGACATGAAGCCAACGGACATTTATTGAGGGCCCACATCTTGCAGAAAAATGCTGCAGTTCATCACACCTTGCAAGGTCTGCTGATCTACCTCGAGAGCCGACCTGTATCAGGGACCAGCAGTTCATGAGGATTTCTGCAAAGCACTGACACCCGGCTAGTCTGGCATAGTAATAGCGATAAGCCTGCTGGCGCTCTCTCCCCTCTCCCCCTGATGGGTTCCACAAGGGTCCAACTCCAAGAACACACACACCCCTCCATCCAAGTCGACGGTACATCCATCAGTGTCACACATCATTTTTGCCCCTCCACCGGCCTTTGCGCAACCCTCGATAAAAGGCTGGAAGAAGACAAGACGAGAGGAAAATAGCAACCTTGTGGGTGTGGAGAGGCGCATGAGTCCCTACCGACAGCAGAGTCGATTTGCTGGAAGATGTGGTCAAACGATGCGGGGTGAGTCAAAGCGCCGAGATATTTCTGCTGTCGCCTGTCGCTCGTCTCACCGGTGCGTCGTGGCTGATCCAAGTCGACGAAACAAGCGCTGTTGCCGCAAGACCGTGCCAGATGGGATCATGGACGGACTCGCCAGCTTGGATTTTCTCCCTTGCCTCCACGTGACAATTGAAGATCTAAATTTTACGATCTGCACAAGCATGTCTCGGACGAGGAAAGGATCTGACTAGGAAGATGATGAATGTTGTAGCCAAGGAGGTGCTGCCAATCGTAGGTCGCGAGTGAGAAATCAAGTTCGGAACGACTGCGACCTAGATCCTGCAGGTATAAAACGTGGCTGCACGTGGAGGCACTCTTCTTGGAGGGTCTGTGGACCAATTAGACTGGCCGAGCTTCATCACTTGATCTGAAACGGACCAGGTTTCTCACCACTGTCAGAGAGTCTGCCAACTTTGTGTGTGCAGGGACCGCATGGCGAAAAGACACTTGCCGCGCCTCGTGGCGATGGAACGAACAATCGAAGCTCTGCTCGCTTCTGTTTACCCCGCTACCATCCAAAGATAGCATCAAGGACCAGATACAGAAACCTACCTAGGTACCTCTCTCTGGCCAGGCAAGAAGAAAGACCCGTGGAACTGTTAGCACGCCTTGTAGTCCGACTACCCACAAGTACTCCGTATCAGCACGCTGCTAATGCACTCTACTATCACACAACTTGTAGTGCAGAAGAGAGAAACATCGACACTGAGATCCATATTACATGTAGGTAGGTACCACTGGCGGGTCACAGACCAGGTGTTCGTGGCCGCATTGACCACTTTGCTACTGCGGGGGAAATGAGGAAGGAACACACCCAGGAGACAAGCAGTCTTGGCATCGCATTTCTTCAAACGAGAGCCCGATGTATTCTAGGTATTCCAGGCCGAGGAGCGAACGACATAGAGAACATTCGAAACAACCCTATCCTTGACGCACCGCACACTGACACGAGTTGTTTCGGGCAGCAGCAACACGCAGCATGCACTGCAAAAATATACCGAATCTCCGCAAACTCGAGTCGGGATCGGGGTGAAGTTATGAAGCAATGCAGTGATGCAGTGAGCCAGCCAACCTGGAACCACGCGTGGTGGTTGATGATGAATCCATCACTCAGCATCGAGCGGTGTGATGGGATTGGTGGCTCGCACGCAAACTCGCAGCCACCTCAACCACGAGGAGTCCACGACCACCACCCACCCAGCACCACTAATACGGCCACCCCGATACTGCTCGCACACGCCGACGAACTATAACAGGCGACGCATAATCAATCAATCATATGCAGGTACAAACCTCCAGCGCATGTCTGCCATTGTCCAATGGCGCCTAGCGGGGCTCTGCACCCCAAATTGCTGGCAACGTGCTCTGCATGCCATCCTGTCGAGAGCATTCTGCCAGAGTACCCTCGCGTCCTAGGGAAATCCCAGAAGACGCTGTAAATGCCAAACATCTACCGGACTGGCCTTGTTTCTATCAGATCGAACTCGCGGCAAGTCATTATTAATAAGGCTAATCTGGGCCCTCTGCCGTGTCCATTCACCGATTCAACGGTCTCGCTTGTCAAGCCGATTCGACTTCAACCAGGACAGACTCAACTGTGGACCTGGGTTCTCGCCGTAGATCATTGACGGACAGAAGAGCCTATTCCCCTTGCCCATGATCCATCCCGTCTTGATTGCCAGCAGGGACCGTCATCGTCCCACTTTTGCGCACGGCCGCGGCGAACGTTTGAATTGAATATTGGATCCAACTTCCAATCTGACAAATTGCTATTTCTTGCCTCCACCTCTTCTGTAAGGCCGTTTCAACACCGCGCCGCGCGCAGAAATCAACGTGGTACGGATACCTATCGCGCGATTACGTATCACGTATGCTGCTTTTGCTCCATTCCCCCACCTGCCCCATGTCCTGGCACGGTTGCACAGACAGTTAGCCATCAGAAGCCTCACGGTCCGTCCCCTCTTTTGTAACATCTAGTGTATGTATGGATGTACGACGTACTTCATTCATTCAAGAAATCCTTTCATCTTTGGCCCCTGCGTTCGCTAGCTTGTCGGTCTACGGATCCGTACTGCGTATCCTTCGCTGGGGATAATCGACCAAAGACTCTCTGACCTTTTTAAGCGGGAAGTGCAATGCGGGGATCCCCTCCTAGGTCACACCGTACCGGGGGTTTCACTCACACACCTGAATCTCCTACCTTGCCATTGGCGAACCGCTTTCGCCCCTGATTCGGTAATGAGGGAGTATTGCCCATCACCCGTCACCGCTGGGTGTCGATTATGCCCCCGTCACTTCCTGTGTCACCGAGATCGGTTTTAGTCCATGACTCGACCTTATCGTCCAGATTCGATCTCAAATCAAGACCAGGGTTATTGCTTGGAAAATCAGGCCATCCGGCCACCGGGACAATATCCCCTGCTCCTTTTCGCAGAAATGAGATTCCGTTCCCCGCGTATTGTTATCCAGGGTACCAACCAACAGCCCAATTATTTATGCCGCGGATGTGTTCCGAAGCTTGTTGGGGCAGGATCGCCTCGGTAGCTTCCCTGCCTCACCTTGGTGAGACGCCCATCACTCCCCCGCAAGGCAAGTTTCAATGGGAATTCTAATTGTGTTCCCACCCGGAAGCCGGAATGATCGTCTGCCCAAAATACCCGTCACTGAGAAGCGGAGTCAACCGCCCGGCTGGCTCGCCAAAGTCAGCCGCACGTCGGACCTGAATTCACTGCATTTAACAATCTTCAGCAATGCCGCCACCTGCGTGGAACTATCGTCAGCAAGCAGGGAATAGACGGCCAGTTTCTATGTGCGATGAGGGGCTATCTCGACCGACTCGATTCCCTGACCTTGTCTAGCAGGCGTGGCTGGCTGACTACCTGCCTGCCTGCCTGTCAGACATGTGGAGACTCAAGAGCCAACATGGTTCAGGGTTTCAGCCTTTGCTCTCCAGGATCTGTATTCTGCCTCTATTACGGATTACATAGTTCACATCGCTGAAATCCTACCAAGGTATTGATACACTAACACCAATGCAGATACCTACCTAATATGGACTCGTCATGGTCGCCGTCGCATCGCAAGAGTCGAAACAAACATTGTGGCTTGCAAGCTTCGGCTTCCCTGGTGCCGAACCAGAATCCCACCGACGTGAAATATACTACGTATCAATTGAAGAAGACACGAGTGCCATGCCGACGATTTTCTCGTGGGCTGTCCACTGCCCGGGTTGCAATGGTCGCAAGCTTGAGCGAGGTGCATGAACTCGAAACACAACCTCGAGTTTCGGCCGATGGGAGCGGTTTTACCCTGGTTTGATGTCTCAAAGTCGATCCGCCCTATGCCTTGAACCGAGATAAATGTGGCGCCGACACTAGATGATGGTACCGAGCGATCATCCAGCTTCGCGATTCCTTTCGCAAATCGATTCCGGGTTTGCGGGTCAGTGAATCCCTGGAAACTTCAGACCCGGCGCGCCCTCGGAGCCCGGGAATCGAGGAAACAAGACTAAAAACACTCTTGAGGCTCTGCTTCAGTTGCCGAGACGTCATGCCCATCGTCTGTTATCGTCACCTTCGCCCACACAAGCGAGCCACAGCCACAGCCAGTGTTGTGGTATTATTACGTACCTGTATTCCGTCTTCCGTCAAGTAAGCTCTACAGGGTCTCAAGGATCATGACCTGGCGACGTTTTTTACAGTTTCTTCGATGACACCGGATACCTTCCCCGAGAAACCCAAGGGGCTAGTTAGGCAGCTAGCTATGTAGAGTGTGTACAAGCACAGTACCCTGTCATATCGCCATTTCAAAGCATCATCAGGAAGACAAGATGTCCGAGTGCCAAGGAACGATCCAAACTGCGGAGTGACTATATGTCGTCCTTACTATGTACTCCTTCCACATGGATAGCTAGGTAGCTAGCACCCCGCCCGGCCGGCATCATTGGTCGCATCGATTGACCTATCTTCTGCGCTATTGTGAAGAAAGTATGCCTGCATAATGCGTAACCGTAGGTGGCCGATGCTAAAAACGTTCTACGCAGTTTTCCATCCACTAACTAATGCGCCCGAGTTGAAGTGTCGGGGCTTTTTTATTTTTATTTTTTAGCGAAGCGAAGCCTTCGGCGTTCGCCTGTTCGTCTGAAGCTATTGACTAACACACGCCTATCGGAGAATAAATCAGTGTGCTTTGGGTTGCGCAGCACGCAGAAGCGGTGCCTGCCTGCTGGTCAAGTGCCAAAGATCCCTGGTGGTCTGCATTCTCGGTCTGCAGTCTCGCTCGCCCTCATCAGCGACGAAGGGGGGGGGGGGGGGCGACGATCTCTAACTGCCGACTCGACGAGGATCTTATTCTATTACTTGCCGTTATCTCGTGTATCGCTGCAGCTTTCCATTAGCCGATGACACTCGTCGTCTCACGCTTCCTGTGTCAACGCCTGTCCGTCACGAAAGAGAAAAAGAGACGGCGTCGGAGGATTTACCTAGCCAAGGTGCACCGCTTCGTTCCATCAGCGGCTGCCAGATGGAACCTGCATACCTACCTAGTTACAGGAGCTAGTCAGGGTCGGTGTGTTGACCTTGGCCGGAGAGGGTTAAAAGGGGTGGGGCTTTTGGGAAGGGGGAAGCTACGAAGGACACATTACGGGGGGATTCGTCGCATCCCTTCTCCACTTGACGGGGCGAATCACTGATCCTCGATACATCACAAATGACAGAGCGTGCATGAGAGATCTTGCAGCAGTCGAGCGAACTACTGACGGATACGTCGACGAGCCCACTTCTCCTGCCAAAACGGTTCCTCGCGCTGCTTGCCCTTCTCCTAGGCTGGCACGAAGGATCCTATCGGGGTAGATCTCTGCCGAGTTCGTCCAAGTCGAGCAAGACGAGTCTTCCCAGAGCGCAGAACCGGGGAGCCGCGTCGAAGTCGCCCTCGTGCATACGCATGTAGGTTCCTCTCACGCCCCTCTGCGACGACAAGGTCAGCAGCGCTGGCTCGTCATGCTCAAGACGAGTACACCGCCTTGTGCCCACCCTTAGATCTTCCAGCACGAAGTCGCGCTGCTCACATCCTCCAAGTGACTGGTCTAGGTCGCGCCACCGCGCTCCGACACCAGGCAGTTTATGTAGTTGATCTACATCGTCTCCTGCTGCCATCCATGTCCTCATTCGGTACGGATTACTCGTTCTGAGTGAAAGGGCACTTGCTGGCGCGCTGATGTACGTCGATTATTGGACCGCATGGGCGAGACGACAGTTCCCTGGCCCCTTCTCTTAAGCATTAACCAAGATTCAGCCTCTCGACTAGTTTCGTTTGGTCAAGACGGCGCTGCATCTAGTGGTTGGTCAGGCTCCGGGTGTGTTCTCCTTTGCGGCGATCATGCCCTCTCCCTGCACTGTATACTGAGCCTTCTTTGGGATGCTCGGTTTCGTTCAGTCTCCTTATATTATACATCCCGGGCTATGTGTCGTCCCAGTGTCACGCAACGAGTATCATCGCCAATAGGCTTTTGGCGACGGCACCGCGTCGATCCTGGAAACGCCAAATGCGCGCCCTGGCAACATGGTTTCTTAAGAACATCGTGACGGAAATCCGGCAGAGATGTTCGGTCTTGAAATGCACGCTCAGACTGTGGATGCCTTTTCGAAGTGCGTAAGGACTCAGCTTCTCCTCCCTGCTCTGCCGTGAAACACACATGGTTCCTTCCTCCCCGACACTAACCCTGGCGGAGCTGGCCGAACGCCGATCATGGGATTTCGCCCCCAGAAATCGCTGACAGCTAGCCATGCTGTGAGGCCTGCTCTGCTTGCCTGCTGGCTCGTCCCATGGGCATGCACTCACAGACCGTCGATGATGCTCGGACGTGGCTGATCGCAAGTTTGCGATCGCGAACTACCCTCAGACACCCTGCATCCTTACTGCGAGTCGATCAGTCCCTGACGCGTCTCTCCCTCAAACACGATCTTGCTTCTAGATCTTCTGAGGGGGTCCTCCCTACGGGAATCTCTGAAGCAAAAGCGAGAGCCCGATGTTGCGACGTTGGGGATCTTGTCGGATCGCGAGTCTCGCATCGGGCTTGGCTGAATTCCTTGATGATTTGCACGTGTCACTCTCTCAACCTCTAGCATCGATCAGTAGAGTCAGCCACAATAATCCGCGTCTCCTTTTTTTGGACCTTCAATCTCCGTCATCTGGGTTGATCCCTGTTATACCTCCAGCTGCCCGGGTGCCCCTCTCACTAGGACAAGTTTACACTAGTGTGCTGTCAGCTTCCGTCTCGTCGAGTTGTCTTGAGGTCATCTGCGCTAACGGCCTTGTAAGCGATGTTCATCGCCCAGCAAGGCCTAGCTATCCACGGACTGGTCTGTCGATCTCGTCTGGGTAGATTTAGGTATTCTTGGAGGCATCCGTGGAAGGGCCGGAGGAGTGTCAGTTGCCTCTCAGTTAAGGAGGTCGTGAATCATGACTTGCCTGCCGGGAGGAGAGGTTAGTCCTGAAGAGTCTGCTTAGTTGGGCATCGTGGGCAGAGCGTGATATCAGCGGCGGAACAGGTCCGCTTCATGGTGCAACTGCCTATCAAGCGAAGCAGATACAGTCATACTGGACTCCTAGAGTATGGAGGCGTCGGCTAGATGGTGGAGACTCGTCGCGCATGTCGTGTGTTTATGCCCGATCGAGAGAACGTCTGTCCTTCCCGCTGATTACAGGCTTGCTAGCGCGACCTAGTGCAGATAGCGTGTACGCTTTAGAACCTTCGCTAGGAGGGTCAGAGAGATCTTGGCCTCTAGTTCCACGTGTTTTGGCCGGCGACCGACCTAGAACGGTCTACCGTGTTTAAGGATTCCCCGCTGATTGGCATCGTCAAACACTAATAGAGATTCGGGATGGCCGGGCGGGGAAGCTGAGCTGACCGATAAGACGGCGTGGTTTGCTTCCCTGCACACCGGGGAGGGTGTCGTCACTCCGTATCGCCGCGGAGAACCGTCTTCTCCCCCTCACCTCTCCCCTCACCTTAGCCCCCCACCTCCCCACTAATCAGGTGTCAACTGACGAGAACGCGCGGGGATAAACCATGTGTTGTAGATGATAGCGCGACGGGCCAGGAACCCGTTCGCAAGCCGCGTGTGGCTACACCGTGCTAGTCTGCCACACCTCCTGCGCGTTCTCCATCTCGAGCCTCCAAGACGAGCAAGAGGTCGCGTGACCACTTACTAGTCTTGGCCAAGAACAGATGATAGCTCCGACCTTGACGGACTCGGGTGCACTCGCCCATCTGAATAGCGCTGCTCCCTGCTGCTGGTCAGCCTAGGCGAAGGGGCCCACGTATGCCGACTGACTGCATCGTTAGTAGCTCTCACTCGCTCCATTCCTACGCCACAGGTTCGAAGGATCCTCCAGCAGGAGCCCGTAGCGGCCGTCGACGGGCGGTTGTCGGCCATCTCCCGCTCCAAGGTCGGGAATCGCCTGCCCGGAGACGCTGGGCAGGTTGCTGCCCCTGACATGAGTTTGTTTGGCACGACTTGAGGCCCTGCGCTGAGAGTTGAGCGGGAGAAGACGAGAAGGCCTCTGGGGTGTTTCCCCCCCTCCCTACTGACATGACTGGTTCAATGCTGGGATTTGCCAAGGGTACGGCTATCTGTCGCCGATGCCGTTGTGGTAAGAAATGCGTCGGACCATCCTGTGCTCGTGGGCTTGCGTATGTCCTTGGAAAAGCTACTCAGCCGTCAGTCTTCTCCTTTTTGTGGCGGACCGGGTTTGGTACGATAAGGAGGTCACCAATGTCGTGGCTGTTCTTGGATCGCCCAGTGGCGAGCCATCGCGTCTGGAGGACCGCAGTTGTTCTCTTCGTGTTTCTGGATTACAGAAACAAGTCCCTCCTGGATGTCATGGGCTCGTGCTTGGTCTTCGGGACGCAATCTCAAGGGAGACGGTTGCCAGCTGTCGAGGCCGATCCCCTTGGAAACCTCGAGCTTAGCCAGGGGGGGACCCGTTGGGAGAGCCGCTGGGGGCAGGAGGGGGTTTGTGACAAACCCAGATAGGAGAGTGAGATAAAGGGGTTTTCCGATATGGCTGGGCTTCTTTTGTCCTGCTCCGTCGTGGCTATATTCGGGTTGCAGGCTTTGTTTGATATTTGAGGGGGCGAGATGGGAACTCATAGGACCTCTTGATTCAAGATGGAGCTGAACTCTCTGTCATCGAAAGGCTGTGAGCTGATGTGGATGTAGTGTTCGGCCAGAGGATGGGCGTAGCAATGACATACATACTCTCTTTCCAGTTGCTTCTCTCCATCCCAACTTGTGACCTTCCAAGTCAGTGGTAGACTTGTCAGCTCCATCCCACCGCCTCGACCAAAACTCTGGCCACGACCATTCTTGACCTTCCCTATGCAGGTTCGTAGCTACGTCCTTGACCCTGAGAGCCGTCCCCGATTTGTTTCCGAAGCTCATACCACAAACTTCCAGTCCCCCTTTTCCGTCCTTGAAAGAAACCAGTCCTGTAGTTGGGAGGTTAGGGTGCTTGAGACTGCGTGGCAGCACTCCTTTGCATCCCACTGATTTGCCTACCCTCATATTCGCCTACCATTGTCAGGGTGTTTGCTGTGTGTGCCGAATCGGCCAGAGGTGTAAATGTCTTCGGGGGCTGCCTCCGTTTAGTTGTCGTGGTGCTGTTATTGACAGCGATGTAGTGTATTCGAAAAGGGGTAGACGCTTCCGGTTGAGCTGAGCCGCCCGTTCTAATGCGAAGTATACAGTATACCATAATGCAATGAGCCCTGCCTACCAAGTTAATGGGGACTCTTGCGATGCACGAAACATAGGGGTTGCAGCTAGGAAATACTCTGGTAAGAAAGCTATCCCTTCTTGATATAGTTACCATGTCATGGTTGAGTCCGAATGAAGTTACTGTTCTATCTTCACCCCGTGTCCATGATATGCGACCATATTGAGCTCATGCGGTGAGGGTGATGCACTTCCCAGAAGAGAGCGGAGCTGCGCTGAAGAGAACCAAGTCACCGGAAGAGCTCGTACATGGGAGGACTTCTGATGGCCGGCTGGGGTGTCCGCATCCCAAAGAACCTGGAAACGGAGGATGTGGCGCCCCTAGATCATGTTATCTCGGAGGAAGGATACGGGACCATGGAGGTTAAACGAGAGGACGGTAGCAGCTTTTGATATCAACCTTGGTTTTCCCATAAATATGTCACATCCAAACCAAAACGGGAGTCAACCCTGACCTGGCTTGGCGGGATAACGGAGGGACAACGCAGCAGCTTCACACTTCTTTGTATTGCAGAAGCCATGCCCACGGCAGAGCCCCTTTTGCTCTGGATAGGGGTTTATGTGTAGTAGCAAGCATTGGTTTGATATCTCGTCCTGGCCCCTATTGTGGTAGCGCCTTGGGTGAGACGACGTCCCATGGATATGTTATCCCAAACTACCCTGTTGGCGTCAGGATATCCTTCGTAAGGGGGTCTGTTACCAATTATAATGAGGAGAGACACAGGGGTGGGGTGGGCTGGGGAGGAGGCGGTGGTGCGACAGAACGTATTCTTTACCATGACAGGTCTTACATAACAGTCAATAACGAGCAGCTTCGTAAATCGAAAATAGAAGACAGCTCGACAGGGGTGTCCGACATAGAAATGGCCTTGTGCGAATGATAGATGGTTACAAGGTGCCCTGTCCAGATGATCCCCAACAAGGGGACCTTAAGCTGCAAACGCGCGAGAGCTCTCTTTTCCCGAAAGCCGTACTCCCTCATATGGAGTGTAATGTACATACATTGCAATAAAAAGGCACCCACTCATACAGTCTAGAAGAGGCATATACCATGGTCGGGCTGACCAGGGAATGGTCGTGCCATAGGTCCGTTCCGGAGCACCTCTTTAGAACCGGTATTTTTGCTCCTTCCGCTTCTCGCCCCGCCGGTCCTCGTCCCGCTTCTGCCGTTTCCGGCTCTCCTGAGCGATCATATCGGTCAGATCATCGTCGTACGACGACGACCACTGTGCACCAACACCCTCCTCCTTTCTGCCCGCATCGAACTTCCGCCGCAACTCGTCCTTGCTGATACCATCCTGGTTCATCAGTGCGTCCGGATCCAGCGCGACATCAACATCACCGGGCTTCTTGCGCTTTCGCCCGGCCTCATCGTCCTGGCCAAGCACAGGAATCGCGGGCTGCTTGGAGAGGTCGTAGGTCTTATCGGAGCCGAAGAAGCCCTCAGCACGACCGTGTCGCTCGGCGATAACTTGGTGGGCAGTGCGGGGGCCGGCGGTGCTCTCCTCCGTTTCGTAGCCGCGGCGCGTCTTTCTGAGGTCGAACTCGCCAGCCAGGTTGGTTTCGACTCCTGCTGGCACGCCGGCAGGGAAGTCGGTATGAACCGTGCTAGCGTAACCAGCTGGTGTTTCAACACCGCTCGGGGTCTCGACGCCACCAGGGATGTCCGCGTCCTCTTCGTCGGATTCTTCTTCCTCCTCCGACTCCTCTTCTTCAGATTCCTCAGCAGGCGGCTGCAGCTCGCCCCAAAGGGTGCGCTCGACTGGCTCTCCCTGAGGTATTTGAGGTGCCTGCGGTTGCTGCGGCAGCTGTTGCGGCGGTGGCTGCTGCTGCTGCTGCTGTTGTTGCTGCCCTTGCTGCGGCTGGAAAGGCATGCCTGGTGCGCCACCGACGACGCCGAAGATGTCACCCCCGTAGAGGGGACGATTGTATTCGTCCAGTGGCGGCTTGCCCCATTGGCCGGCTTGGAAGCCCCAAGCCGCACCCGTAGGTAGAGGGGCGTTGAGGCCGGCAATCTTGAGGGTCGGATAGGATGGCGGGGGCCCAAGGCGTTGCTGTTGGAGAAGCCATGGAGGTGGAAATCCGGGCTGCATGCCAAGTGCCTCTCGAAGACCATCGCTGAGATCGCCGGGCTTGAAGACCCGATAATCAGCCTCCCACTCTTTGCCTTCGTAATAAACATCTCCGAAGCGGGTAAGATCTGGTTTCGTTTGGAAGCGGAAGAAGGCATCGTAGAGCTTCGCATAGTCGATGTCCAGCTTTCCCATCTTAGGTTGCACCCTCTCCCGCTGCTTCTGCTTCAGAGACTGCTCTGCCTGCTTTTCCAGCACCGCATCACGCATCTCCGTAATTCCGGTTTCCGCGATGAACTTGGGCAGTTTGAAGGGTGGCTTTTCGACACCCCGCTTGCTTGACAGGTACTCTCGTTTCAGTGACCAGTGACTCGGTACCGGCACGATGTTTCGCTGTGCCTTGATCTGCACCAACAAGCGAGGGTCTGATGATGACACATCATGCCATTCCACAACTTCCGGGTTCTTCACTAATGCCTTGAGTTCTGCGATGGAGAGCTTGTTGAGCTTCTTCCGTTTCTTTTTCGAGAGCTTGGTCTGCCCGCTCGCTTCCTCTTCCTCGTCTGGGATTTGATCATCGTCACTGAAGAAGACCTCGCCCTTATTCCCGGCATTGGCTTCCTTCGCGATTGCGTCATCCTCCAAGGTCACGCCGAACTTGGTGAAGATATTCTTGTACATGGCAAATGTCGGATCCTCATCTTCGTCGTCGAGAGGAATAAAGTCCTCCGTAACCGGTCCATCAGCCTCGACCTTATCTGAGGAGTCTGGATCCCTCTTGACTTCGAGCTTCGAGGCTTCATTCTCCGCGAGTTCGCCATCTTTTTCAGACTCCTCGGTTTCGACGTTATCGTTCGTGGGTTTAACTCCATTCTACAAACAAAATCAGTGAACCGGTACTCTGTTCAGGTTGGGGTTCACAAACCTCAGCCTGGGATTTTTTCTGCTCCTTCTTCTTTGCCCGGCGCAATTGGTTTTTGGTCAGCTTTGGAGCCGCCATCGCCAGGAGCGTTAATAGGCAGTCGCCTGTGAAATTCTATGGGTGATCGCCGCCAAAGAAAAGGAGAAGTTAATGTGAAAGTATGCGTGAAAATTGGGATGATCTGGGAAGGCGTGCCGAAGATCTGGGTGGTGTGTTCGTTCTTGGTTGGTTGTTTGGAGGGAGTCTGTGAAGTCGACGCGCAAACCATCATCACAGCCTACATACCAAAAAAAAGTCTGGATTGAGAGCCTCATATGGTCCGTGCGTGAGTACGCTCCCTTCGGCAAAACACCGGACTGAATTTGTCACACTAAATTTTGGTGGTGTGTGTGGCACTTTCCAAAGGCGGGCCAAGCAGCCAGTCATTTTACTGAATGGACCATCATGTTTCCTGCTCCCCGTTTCAATGGGAGTCGAGTAGCTGCCTCGATACGAGCTTCTCGTCCCACAAGATTCGACTCGTATGCGACTCGGTTGAACACCTCTTCTCCCGAGTGTTCGCTCAAGACGAAGCAATGATTCGATAACGTCATTGAACCTGAACTTTCTCATCTTGACTCTATCCGCTCGTTTCATTCCTATCTACGACGCTTTTCACGATGCCGCATTCGACAGCGCCCGACTCGTCAGCGCGAGATACGTCGCTCAATCGCTCCTCCAGCTTAAAGGGTCACAGAGAGGCGAACGGAGATGTCAATCATGGCACGGAGAAATTTCCCGACCTCGACCTTGGAAACAATGGACGGTCGGCGAGTCCGCGCAAGCACGATGGCTCTGCCAATGGCGCGGCCTTCCCGGGTGGCAGATGGCAACCACGACGAGATAGTCGAGTAAGATGGGCGCCGAATGAACAATCGCCCTATATCCCCCAGCATAACAGGCAGAGGAGGATTAGCAATGCCATCCGGCATATGAGATCCGGGAGTATGAGCCAGAACGCGCACGAGATTGCAGGCGCACTACGTGCACCGGTCTCGTACAAACTCATTGTACGCCCTGTTGTTCTATAACGTAAAGATGCGTAGTTGCTGATGCGTCGCTGTAGATACTATGCATCATGTGGTACTGGTCCTCGGCGTTGACAAATACGTCTTCCAAGTCGATTCTGACCGCGTTCAACAAACCGGCGACTCTTACCCTCGTCCAGTTTGCATTCGTGTCCTCATTCTGCATGCTCTCCTCCTGGCTGGCGTCCACCTTTCCTAAGATTCGAGCCGCAGTTCCGGCCTTGAGGCACCCTGTTCGGTACCCATCGAAGGATGTCATCGTGACCACGCTACCTCTCGCAGCCTTCCAAATAACTGGGCATCTCCTCAGCTCCAATTCCACCTCAAAGATTCCCGTGTCTCTGGTCCACACTATTAAGGGGCTGTCGCCGCTATTCACCGTCTTCGCCTACCGCTTCATCTTCAATATCCGATATCCAAGGGCTACATATTTCTCGCTCATCCCCTTAACTATTGGTGTGATGCTGGCATGCTCGGGGAGTCATACGTTCCGAGGCGAGTTCTTGGGAATCCTATACGCTCTCCTTGCGACCATTATATTTGTCACCCAGAACATATTCTCGAAACGACTGTTCAATGAAGCGGCCATCGCCGAGGAGCAAGGCTTGGGGGCACAATCTCGCAAGTTGGATAAGCTGAACCTGCTTTGCTATTCCTCGGGACTAGCGTTCCTCATAACCGTCCCGATATGGTTTTGGAGCGAAGGCATCGGTATCATAGGCGACTTCCTGTGGGACGGGTCGGTTGACCTAGCACAGTCGCCTAACTCATTTGACCATGGTCGTTTGACTCTCGAGTTTGTCTTCAACGGGACCTTCCATTTCGGCCAGAACATCCTGGCTTTCATCCTGCTTTCCACGGTGTCCCCCGTCACATACTCGGTGGCAAGTCTCATCAAGCGCGTCTTTGTCATCATCATAGCCATCATCTGGTTCCAGAGTCCAACAACCAACGTCCAAGCCGCCGGTATTGGCTTGACTTTCCTGGGCCTGTACCTCTACGACCGGAGCAACGAGAAGAACAAGGCCGACCAACGGGCTCGGACGATGACCGACACCAAGGGTGAGCGGCCGCTGTTGCCCCTGGATGTCAGGCATGTGAACACCTCCCAGGCCCTCCCGGTATTTGAGAACTCCGTCGCCATGGAGCAGATGTCGCACCCGTACACGAACCCCATCTCATACCCCAACGGCGAGGGCAAGAAGTCGGATGATTTCGGACGCGGCCGGGGAGGGGCAAATCCCAATGCCGCCTGGCTACCACCAGGTACGAAGCAGGAGGAAACCTGGCGCGCAAGCGACAACGTCTCGGCCGCACCTTGATTCTGTATTCTATCTTGTCCACCCCTTTCCCGTTTTTTCCCTCTCCCTTTTCCCTTTCTCTTTACTTGCCATCATGAGGGCGCAGGGGGTTCGCGTGCTGGCAACCAGCAGTTGATATTTTCAAGCATTTGTACGGGCATACATAGCCTCCTGTCATGGAGTCATATGCCGCACCATTCCATTTGGGCATCTTTTTATCAAGAGGGCATAGAGCAGGGACTCGGGAGTGTCACGGGTAGATACGAGGGTAATTGGCGTTCGAAACAGGGTGTCTGTTTTCTTCTTTATCTGTATGAATATTGCACACATGTCATATCATGTACGACATTAGACACCAAAACAGGAATTAGGCTCGATAGACATTAGACAGCCAGAGCCCAGCTCTATATGAACCAGGCTCACAAAGCCTCTTGAAAGTCGCCTTGGAAGTCCCGTTGGTTTAATAATAGGCATCCAGACTAGAGGCGCAAAGCAAACTCAATCGATCAACCACTCCTCAACCTCGACACCCATACTCCTCCCAAGCCCCCTGACCACCTCCCACCCGACATTGACCCTCCACTTCCCCCCGCGGTCCAGCGGATCGCCGCCGACGCCCCCGCCACCGACCCTCACCAGCAGCCTCAGGCTCGCAAGCGTCGCGATCGCCATCCCCACGTCGGCGTCCATGCCGGCCCCGGCTCTCGGCCCATCGGCGGCCCCGGCGGCTCCTCCGGCATCCCACTCGCGCCTCACGGCCGCGAAGACGGCCATCATGCGCTCGAGCACGAAGGCGTGCGCGCCGAGCAGCTTGCGCGCGATCTTGCGGTGCTTGCCCCTCGCGGCGGCGCCGGATCCGCGCCGGCCGGCGCCGCCCCCCGCGACGGAGAGGCCGCCGCGCCGCCGCCGCCGCCCGTGGTGGTGCGTCGAGAAGAGCGTCAGGTCGTGGCGGGCCGCGTTGTGGGAGGCGAGGTAGGCGGCCAGGAGGAGTAGGCGGGCCGTCGTCGGGAGGAGGTTGGAGAGGTCTGGGCCGGCGAGGGAGGGCGCGGCGGTCGGGTTGCTTGGGCCTGGGCGCGGCGCCCGGGCGGGACTCGGTGCGGCGCTGGTAACGGCGGAGGGGGGCTGGCGGTTTGGGAAGCTGTGGGAGGGGGCGGCGGCAACGATGCCTGGGTCGAGGAGGGTCTCGTCTTGGAAGTGTACCCGAGCTGCAACTATAAGCTTGGAGAACTCGCGCGGGCCGTGAGTGCCTGCGAGGATGGGCGCCGTGAACCGCGGCCAGAGGGCATGGCAGGCGTGGCGGAATGCGGGGAGGGTGCGTACGGCCGCCCGGGCTAGGGTGTCGTGGACGGCCGAGGTAAAGCGAGCCCAGAGCTCCGTCGTTTCTTCTTTGGTGGTGTTGGCCAATGTCGGAGGCGGGCTGAGGGAGAGAATCGCAACGAATTCGGACTTGGTATAGTTCGGGAAGTGGATGTGCGGCACAAAGGATGTATGTAGAAGACCAGCAGGCGGGCAAGTCACAATAAACACGGTGGTGAGACTCGGAATCTGGAGGGGCCAATTGGTTAGTACCTCGTGCTATCTGGTAGTGAGTAGGTTTCCAAGAATTCTTACTATCTCGGAAAGCCTCGCGAGGGCTGGTAGGAGAGTCGGGGGAGCTTCGCGCTGGCGATCAATGGCATCCAGGACGAGGACGAAACGCAAGCCATCCGGCTGGTCAGGAGACAGTAGCATCTTAGACAGTTCAACTGTCAACCGTGACATATTTTCACATCGTGTCGGCCTGTTGTCCCAGTCCAATGCGTCTGCCACCTTGCCAATGGTTCTTTCGAAGAGATGCCTGCCGGTGATACATTCTATCGAGTTGACTATCGCGTATTTCAGCTTGCCCGTCTGCGAGCTCTCGGTAACCTCGGCGAGTTTCTCGAGCAAGGATTCAATGATAGCGCTCTTCCCCGTAGACTCGGTGCCGTGGATGACGAGATTCCGGCATGGTGCTGCATTTGGCTGCTACTTGTTAGCGTCAGTCGCACGACTTATGTCCAATGCAGTCAAGCTCACGAATAACAAGGTCGCCAGAGCGTTGATCTGTAAATCACGACAAGGGAACGAGTGAACAAGAGTAGCAAGGACCAGTTCATCAGGGAGCTGGAATAGGGAATCCATCTTGCGAAAGGGAACAACCACACCACGTCCACACCTCGAGCGCGGATACTGGGTGAAGGCGCGTATCAGCGCCAATGCAAATGGGTTCCGATTTGATGAGATGGCGCGTCTTGCTAATTATGCATACGTAGCTAGGCACGTGTGAGGTAGGTCCCTATACATAAAAAGTGGAGAACTGCAATATGGGCGCCTGGCGATTGGGCATGGGCATTGTAAGGCCTGGTTAGCTTCGACAAAGCGTGAAGTTCAGACAAATAGCATGTCGCTGACTCGTCTCTGCTTACGTGTATCTATCACCTTGCGTCGTGATGTTGTATCGGCCCCTGGAACTGACTGATCACTTCGCTCTTCGGTCGAAAAGGCATTGCATATCGCTCCATAACTTCAAACTTCAAAACTGCTCTAATAGGAAGCGTGGCTCAGGGGTTGCGAGTCCGCTATATGTCCCTTTCAGAGCTGCGCGATGCATTCGTGCGGTGCGCCCATCACAAGGTCTTCATCGGTTGTTGAATCATAGGGTCTTGGCGAAATGGAGTCGGGCTCCCCTGAGGAAACTGAGGCGGCCCAGCCTCGGTCTGAGAAGCAATTTCACCCCAAGCGCCCTCACCGAAAGTCGCGGGCGGGATGCCGAAACTGCAAGACGAGAAAGGTGAAGTGTAACGAAGCCCATCCGGCTTGCCGCGCTTGTACCCTAAGGAGAGAGCAATGCGTCTATCCCAATTCTCCATCGCCCCGGGGATCGCCCTCCTCCAGAGCCCTGAGTATTTCCCGGAGACGGTCTCCCTCGCCGGATTATGCCGGCGACTACTCGGGCCTGCGCCTTCTGGATGAGCCCCTCTTCACATCCGCGGATAAGGATGCTACCGACATGAAGCTCCTGTGGTTCTACACAACCCAAACCTACGAATCCTTCTCGGCCTCCGGAGGCGCCATGGCTGTTGACGAGATCCTGAAAGTCGATATTGTTCAGCATGCCTTCCAAGTTCCATTTCTGATGAACACCATCTTGGGCCTGTCAGCCATGCATCTAAATCACTTGAAGCAGGAAGTCTCACCGACTAGAGCAATAGCCTACAGGGCAAGAGCCTTCGAAGGCTATCGAAAGGCCATCGAGGCAGCGAGACCAGAGACATTCCCCGCCTTGCTCGCATGCTCTCTCTTCCTCTGCGCCCTCTCCACCGATCCATTCAGGAGTGAGGATGCCAAGCCCCTGTACGTCCTTGATTGGATGATTATCTGGAAAGGAATAGGCCTGATCATCACCATGATCCAGGAGAAGGCCCTATTCGAGTCCGGCATGGCAACCCTCTTTTTCAGGCCGCTGATAGACTTAAACTCATCGGCCAAGCATATCCCAAGCAACTTACTTTTTATGGTGACGTCCATCCAGGAAGGCGATGTCGATTTTGGCTCCAAACCGGCCTATTACCACACCTTGAAGTTTCTCGGATCATTATATGCGGAGCTTGCGCGAGGGTTCAGCGTCACGCTGATCTTGCGCGTCGTCACCTTCTTTACTTTCTTGAGAAAAGAATTCTTCGACTTGGCGCGGCAACGGCGGCCTCGAGCCCTCGTCATCATCGCGCACTTCCTTACATTTGCTAAGACAACCAGCGGCATCTGGTGGATGGAGGGCATAAGCGACAGAGAAATATGTAACATCTACAATCTGCTGGGCAAGGAGTGGGAGTCGCTGCTCCGAGTTCCCAGGATGGCGGTTCACCTCACCGACAGGACCGAGATCGGAAAGCTCCTGTTGGATAACCATGCCTGGGAGCCTCCGTCGGACCTGGGCGGAGAGGCTGAACGTCCAACGACCAAGGAGTTGGCGTGGACCGACAATGAGGGCAAGCCAGTCCAGCTTGTAGGGGAAATGATCTACAAACTCCCCTTGAGGGACCGGCAGAGACTGGGCGGTCTGCTCCAAAACTACGAGCAACAGACGATCGTGGGGCAGGAGGCTCTCGTGGGGCAGGAGGCTCTCGTGGGGCAGGAGCGTCTGGATAGAGAAGAGAGGGTCCCTATGGAAGTGGTTTTAACTTCCCTCTATCAGGGCCAAAGCCCGGACACAACGACGACGAGTACGCCTTCGATCGATGGTTATGGCTCTTGATATCTTTTACGCAGAAACAGCAAAAAGGTATTGGCATGGCTTGGCCGATCCTCCGTTGCAGGATATCATGCTCCCCAGACGGTTCGTTGTATCGGTGGTAAGTACTTTATTCTCAGCCTCGAATCCCATTTTATCGTAATTCTGACCACCTTCCTAGATTACCGTGATATCAAAAGGTTTGAGCGGGTTTGATACTTGGAATATATGACATATTCGGCAGCGGATATGGGGATCTTTGTCGGCGTTGTGTTGGGTTAGCGTTGTGTCGTTGGAAGGAGTGATCTTTCATGATTGTTGATAACGTAGAAATACCCGTCGCCTGGTCTGTTCATCTTTTGGGAACACGGTTTTTGCTTTGAATAGTTACTCGCTTGCACACATACACTGTGGCATATACCCAGCTTACTGTCCTCGTGGGCTACCATTCCTATTTCCTGAAGAGCAACTTTGTGGGAATACGTAACGGCGGTATATAAAACCAGGTTGGGCATGAGAAAACGGCATAAGATAGGGGTCTTCACAGACTCGGCTTTCGCGAAACTTGTACCTATAACTCCCCTTTTCACAACTATCAAAACTCTATTCCCTCCCAGCCAGTAGTCCGAGGAAACCCCTTCCCTGTCCCCAACAAATCCCCTCCCACCCACCACCAATATACAGCCCAAACCACCCCTCGCTCGCCGTCAGGTTGGCCGGGACGCTGTGGCCCACGCCGGTGGTGTAGATGACATGACGTTGTCGCTGTAGTCGTCGGTCTGGCAGATGTGCTGCGGGTGGTTTTTCCTTGACGTGGTCGGCGTCTGCGAGCACCTTGAACACGTCCGTCCGTCTACATGCTTGATCGTCTTCTGGTAGTTTGCGGGCGCCAGTGTGCTGTCCGCGCTGCCGTGCCAGATCTGCATCCGCGGCCGCGGGCCGTCGTAGCCTGGGTACATGTTGCGGACTACGTTGCCCCAGCTGTGAAATGGGCGAGCTCGGGAGAGTTTGTAGCCATGACATTGGACATCATCACTGCATGGGCCCATTGGCACACGTCTAACCTCTATAATTTTCCAATCCCTCCAGGGCCTTGAAGAGCATGTTCGTAGACGACGCGAGGGTATTTTATTTTGTGCAAGATCTAAGTCAGGAGCTATACACAGGCCAAGTATGAATGGGGAATGACTCCAACTAAAGTCTATCACCCTTGAGCCTTAGGAACATGGACTTTCATGTAGGAACCGGCAACCTAGAACGCCCCCCTTAAGAACACTAAAGATTTCTTCGCACAGAAGTTGGATGCCCATCGTAGGGTCCAATTCATCTCCTCTGAACTGCCGTTAGGACGAGTCCTGAAGCATATCGATCGCGGGGTGGGCGAGGGGGGATTTTATGGCTGGTAGTTTTCGTCACGGCTAAAGCACCAGTGCTTCCCACGTATAAACATTGAACGGGCCTGTGAGCCCGATTGGCCAGAATCGTCGATGTTTGATGACGGGAGTCTTTCTGGGGAAAATATGAGCGGCTCGTTCCTGTGGCTGGTGCACTGCAGAGCCGCCGGCACGATCCGGGGAGGTATGGAGTTCGATTGGTTGGCGGTTCACCTTGTGCCTCCATAAGACGGATATTGTTCTGATGCGCGAGGAACATGTAAGGGGCTTACCGCGCAAATAAGAATTCACAACCTGCCCTATGCCGGGTTGACTGAGATCTGACGCCAACCCAAACAGTCGGAGCAAATATCAAACCTAGATAGACATTCACACAAACACCTACTGGGGAGCGGCAACTGGGATTTGCAAGAGGAAATAGCTTTGAATTCTTTGGTACACAGCTCACAAAAGAGACTTGATAGAGCCAAGAGCCTCCCCCCGGAACCTCTTTCCCTCTTCTATACAGTCGACGGACCGCCTCCGGCCAAGAGCAACTTGTTCTATGCGCATATTAAGCGTTCTGCTCGAGCTCAGCCATGATCTTCTCTCCCTTCTGCCGTGCTGAAGCAAAGTCGCCAACCATGTAGAAGGCACCCTCGGGCAGGCTGTCACCCTCGCCGCTCAGGATGGCCTTGAAGGAGGCGATGGTGTCCTTGAGGTCGACAAGGGTACCCTCGATACCAGTGAAGACCTGAGCAACAGTGAAGGGCTGGCTCAGGAAACGCTGGATCTTACGGGCACGCTCGACAGTCAGCTTGTCGGCTTCTGAGAGTTCGTCCATACCCAGAATGGCAATGATATCTTGCAGCGACTTGTACTCCTGGAGGATCTGTTGGACACGGGTGGCGGTATCGTAGTGGTCCTGGCCGACAATACGGGGGTCCAGCATGCGAGACTTGGAGTCCAGAGGGTCGACGGCAGGGTAGATACCCAGCTCGGAGATACCACGGGACAAGACAGTGGTGGCGTCCAAGTGAGCGAAGGTGGTGGCGGGCGCAGGATCAGTCAAATCGTCAGCAGGCACGTAGACGGCCTGGACCGAGGTAATTGATCCCTTCTTGGTGGTGGTGATACGCTCCTGCATACCACCCATGTCGACGGCGAGGGTGGGTTGATAACCGACGGCAGATGGGATACGACCGAGCAGGGCAGACACCTCAGAACCAGCTTGGGTGAAACGGAAGATGTTGTCGATGAAGAGGAGCACTGGAGAGAGAGGGTCAATATCAAGTCTCGGAAGGAATTGCAAGGCTGACGAAGCACGTACCGTCCTGGCCCTCCTCGTCACGGAAGTACTCGGCAACAGTCAGACCAGTAAGGGCGACACGGGCACGGGCTCCGGGGGGCTCGTTCATCTGACCGAAGACAAGCGCGACCTTGGACTCGCCGTCAAGCTGAATGACGGAGGTCTCCTGCATTTCGTGGTACAGATCGTTACCCTCACGGGTACGCTCGCCGACACCGGTGAAGACTGAGTAACCACCGTGCGCCTTGGCGATGTTGTTGATGAGCTCCTGGATGAAGACGGTCTTGCCGACACCGGCACCTCCGAAGAGACCGATCTTTCCACCACGAGCGTAAGGGGCGAGGAGGTCGACGACCTTGATACCGGTCACCAGAATCTCTCCTTCCGTCGCCTGCTCGATGAATGCGGGGGCTTCGGCGTGGATGGGGCGGAACTGCTCAGTCTTGATGGGGCCCCGCTCGTCGATGGGGTCACCTGTTACGTTCATGATACGCCCAAGTGTGCCATGTCCGACGGGAATAGTGATGGGGGCGCCAGTGTCGACGACCTTGGCGCCTCGGACGAGACCTTCGGTACCATCCATGGCAATGCATCGCACGACGTGCTCGCCGAGATGTTGCTATGACCATGTCAGTCTCGGACTGTATGCTATTAACTAACTTTTGTGATGCCAACATACCGCGACTTCCAAAACGAGCTTCTGGCCATTGTTCTCGGTTGTGAGGGCGTTCAGGATAGCGGGCAGCTTGTCAGTGTCAAACTTGACTGTGACAACAAGTCAGTAGGGGACTAAAGAGGGCGTGTCGACAATGCGTACCGTCGCAGACTGCACCGATGACCTGTGTATAACTTGTTAGCCTACTGAAATAATTTGCCGAGATGGGGGGATTTGCGGTTGGAGGAGAATCCGGATGAAGTGGACGACAGACGACGTCCTCGGGCATTCTTACCTGGTAAATCCGTCCATCAGTAGCACCGGCAGTGCTGGCGAATCTGCTCAGCAGCGGGCTTTTGATGTTGAGGCTGGCAGGGCGGATGGCCCGACGGCTCGCCGCCGCGGCCGAGAGGGAACAGCGTGCTGTCCTGGCAAAGCTGCTGTCGGACGAGAGGAAGGTCAATTGGTCAGCTCAATTGATCTCAATTGGGGGTCAAGGTGATTAAAATGTTGATTAATGGGTGTATACTAACCTCTTGAACATCCTGACAGATGATTAAGACGGGTACTGGAGGAGAGGAGAGGAGGTTGCGGTCTTCGGGAGAAGGTAGAGGTTTGCTGAAAACGAGTTATTTCTCGGGACTGGAGCTTTCTGGCTAGCCGAGAAGTCACGTGGAAGAGATTGTCAACAATCTGAAGAACCCGCAAATCCCCGGGCTTATTTGCCAATGATTCTCCGGCTTGGCAAGAATTTTTCTCCTGGCGCCCCCCCCCTTCAGCCAGGTTATTAATTGACATGGAACCAGATACCGATACCTGAATACCTATCCATCACAACTGCCAGCTGGGCCTCATATTATGTGTATTACGAAGTTCATTCTGCCCAATAGTCTATGAAATAAAATGAAAGAAACCCGTACAATACTCAGATCTCGTGCCTTTTTCTCCCTCCCCTGGTCCAGATCCTGGATGCGGACGGTGCCAAGTTATAAAGCCTGGGATATCGTAGACTCGAGCGCAAGCACCTGTCTCTATGTCAGCATTCATGCTCCAATTTCCAGATCAAGCGGTAAGAAAGAGAACTCACAATGGCAGTCCGTGAAGGGATGTAGAGGTGTGTCCAGTTTGGTCTTCCGTTCCACTCCATCGGCGTTGTGAAGAAACGTGTGTTCTCGTCGAGCCGGTTGAATCCTCCATGGTCCTTGGTGTCAGAGTTCAGGACGATCCTGTACGTACCAGGCACCTCGATGCCGATTCGGTAGTCAGTGTAGCTTTCGGTGGTGTGGAAGTTGAAGACGAAAACGAGGCCACCTCGCTCGAACACGATGACCTTGTCGCCCCCATGCTTGAGCGAGATAAAAGCCTGGGGTGCGTGAAGCCATCCGTATTTTCCCTCGGTCAGGTTCATGGACCGGTCGAAGTTGTTGAGGTATTGATATCTCAGGAGATGATCCTCAGTGAGGTTGAGCTGCCGTCGAGCATACCAGAAGGAATTCTGGTTGCCCTCACGAGGGAAGTCAAGCCATTCAGGATGGCCAAACTCATTACCTTCAAAGTTGAGGTAGCCCTCACCGCCCAGGCCATGGGTCAGGAGGCGGATCAACTTGTGCAGCGCCATTCCTCGGTCAATGACGGGAGTCAATGGCGTCATAATCGACATGTTGGTATAGAGCTCCGCGTCGCAGAGATGCATCATCAAGGTCTTGTCTCCCACAAGGCTGATGCCGGGTTAGCAGTGGGGAAATGTGTGTGACCGGGGCAAACCTACGCTTGGTCGTGGCTTTCGCAGTATGCGATCGTCTTCTCTCCGTGCCGACGGTTGGTCAATGTCCAGCATATGTTGCTGAAATCCCAGTCTTCGTCCTTCTGCTCCTTCAAAAGCTTGATCCACATGTCAGGAATTGCCATGGCGAGTCTGTAGTCAAATCCAACACCACCAAGCGAGAGCGGTAGGCACAACGCCGGCATACCCGAAACGTCTTCTGCAATGGTAATGCATTCCGGATACAGATCGTGGAGCAACTCATTCGCGAGCATGAGGTACACGACGGCTTCCTCGTCGACTCCAGCCCCGAAGTACTCGTGATAGCCACCGGAAAAGCCACTGCCATCTATTAGTCGTAAATCTGATGTCAGAGGGGCAGCTGGTAGACTTACGTGCCAATACCGTGATGGGTGTACAGCATGCTGGTGACGCCGTCGAATCTGAATCCGTCAAACTGGAACTCGTCCATCCAGAACCGGAGGTTGCTGAGGAGGAAACGCATGACCTCGTGGTGGCCGTAGTTGAAAATCCTGCTGTCCCATAGCTCATGACGACCCTTGGCACCCTCGTGGAAGTACTGGTGATCCGTGCCGTCGAACTGGTTGAGTCCGTCGAGTACGTTTTTCGAAGCATGGCTGTGGATGACGTCCAGAAGCACTACGAGTCCCATGCCGTGGGCCGTGTCGATCAACTCCTTCAGATCTTCAGGGGTGCCGTAACGGCTGCTCGCGGCGAAGAAGTTGTTCACTTGGTAGCCAAAGCTGGCATAGTAGGCATGTTCCATGATGGCCATGAGCTGGATGACATTGTATCCCAAGGACTTGATCCGAGGAAGCATGTTCTTGGTGAACTCCTTGTACGAAGCCACCTTGAGTTCGGGAGAGGATATGCCGACGTGGGCTTCGTAGACTCGGACGCTCTCTGGCTTCTTCGGCCGCTGGTTCTTAAAGACATACCTCTCGCTCGATGGTGGGTTCCAGAATCTCGCGTCGTAGGCAGGAGAAACGGAGAGATCCTGGGTCACGTATTTGATCCAGGCGGGCAATCTGTCAACCCATTCCCCACTGGGTAGCTCCAAGGAAATCTGGAGCAGTCAGTTAGTCTGGGAGCAGCAGAGGACTTGCTGTAGGGATATACCTTGATCATGGAGTTGTGGGGGATGGCCGCTTGGCCGTTGGCGCCGGCAGGAATGACAATCTCGAAGACGCCGAACTCATTCTTCTTCATGGGATTTGATTCCCGGTTCCAATTGTCTGCGCGATTGTTAGTCAGGGGAGGAGAATGGTGCGGCTAAACTTTGTCATGGACCACTCACTGAAATCCCCAATGAGGGAAGCCTTGACAGCGTTCGGAGCCCATTCTCTGTAGACAATGTTGTTATCATTGTCCACATTGAATCCAAATGTCTCTCCGCCCTGCACGATGAGTTCTGTTAGACACGAGACGAGGTTGATGAGAGAGAAGTGTTGGCAGTGACGTCACCTTGGAGAACTTGTCCAGGCCGCCTTCCGTCTTATTCAGGGTATCAATCCATGTATGGGCTTTGGCATAACGCCGTTTCAGGGCGTCCTGGAATGGTGCCAGCCAGGGGTCGAGCTTGACGACTCCTGTTGGGCTTGTTAGTTTGAATTTGACGGATGAAGTGCTGCTGCTAGCGAGTCAATCGCACCGGTGCCATCCTTGGGGATATCACTGTCGGCCACCTGCCCCTCACTCGCAATAGTATTGGAGGACTTCTCAACGATAGACTTCTCAACAGCGTCTGCCATTGTAGAGAACCAAGTAATTCGACTGTATCCAGAGGATGGTGCGATGGTTGTCGAGCTGTTGGTACTAAACGGTGGAAGCTCAAAGCTTGGAGCTATATACTCCAAATTATCGTTAAGACGATAGCTTTATCTCTCAATTATTTATCCCTCGTAATAGAACTCAACGGAAAACTGTAGGTGAGACCAATGGCCAATGGAACAAGCGAGAGTGGACAGTAGTTTCCTCGAACAGCATGTGAGGGATAACAAGGGTGTTGATAATATCTTTCTGCAATTCAAATTATCTCTCCCAGTTCTATACGAAAGGTTCTGGTGCATTACATCATCGAGGGTGTGAAAAACGAGAATAGGGGACCAATGTTCAACAAGAATTTATCGTCCTGCAGCTCAACCCCAGGCCAATGAAGCAGTACCTATGTGTCTTGTCTTCCTCAAACGGGATGGATGTCAACAAATTCCCCGTTACTGACATAAGTATCTCGCCACTAGCTCGGGGTAGATTGCAAGTCAGCATTCCAACAGTCCGAGGAGCAGTCTACGCTGAAGGGGTTCGTCCCATAAGAGGTCTGGCCTTGAGGAATACCGACCTAGGCTTGAAAGAGTACGAGTTCGAAATGAGTCACCCAAAATACCTACCATGCACTGCCAATATACCTAGGTACTTTAGGACGGCTGAAGGGGCACGGTCGCATGGCAGAAGTTACACTATCCCGAGCGGCGGCGGGGCATTTGAGCTGACCTCATTGTGGCCATACCCACCCACCCCCCCCAAGCTTCGCGTTGCAACGCTCGACAGCGACATTAATGTGGCCCGACTGTGTCCATGCCGGACTAGGTATTTCCTCCTAGCTATCTGCCCCGGCATGACTCCATCCCCTACATCAAGATGTTGGTCCTAGCAAGACCACGCTCTGCGACTGTTGCAGCGATACGTCGACCCCCGCCCGTCATCGCTTTACGCCATCGGCTCCGGCACCGGCACCGGGCATTCTCGACGTCTCTCAACATCTCTAATTCTCATAGACGATCGCAGGATTTCAACTCGGGCTTTACCAGCAGCTATGACCCAGGGCAGGACTCTGGGCGGGGGCCTATGTTTAGTAAGGCGAGCTTCGGTGTCCCCCAATTTTATCCTCGCGACCTCAAGCAACGAGTCGACGAGTACGTCGTCGGCCAGGATCGCGCCAAGAAAACAATCTGCTCTGTCATCTTCAACCACTATCAAGGCCTCCGGC
Organism: Phialemonium atrogriseum; assembly: GCF_030411735.1. NCBI lineage: Eukaryota > Fungi > Ascomycota > Sordariomycetes > Cephalothecales > Cephalothecaceae > Phialemonium > Phialemonium atrogriseum. The sequence continues at coordinate 1,788,432 of NW_026848138.1, forward strand.
GCCGACAGCATTACGAGATACAAGACCAGCACCTCCGGGAGAAGCTGGAGCGCCAGCAGTTCTCAAGAGACCGGGACCTACATGAGAGAACGGGCTACCATGACGGCCACATGCACCCTGTTGAGGACGAGTTTCCTGGCCACCATGACTCTGTCAGGTCGATAAACTCGGGTCGCATGGAGCCCGCCGATAACTTCTACCCGCCCGAGGACACCACTATACCGCAGCATGTGAAGATAGACAAGAGCAACTTGCTGCTTCTAGGACCGACTGGTGTTGGCAAGACATACATCCTCGAGTAAGCAGACGTCCCAGGCTGTCGTCTTGTACGCACATCCTAACTTCCGGACAGAACCCTAAGCAAGAAAATCAACGTTCCCTTTACGATTAGCGACTGCAACTCCTTCACGCAAGCCGGCTATATCGGCCAGGACGTCGAGGCTTGTATCGAACGCCTCTTCGTCGAGTCCAACTATGACACCAAGGCGACAGAACATGGAATCGTGGTACTGGACGAGTTTGACAAGATCGCGAGGAGGGAAACCGTCAATGGCAGGGACGTTAGCGGCGAGGGCGTCCAGCAAGCTCTCCTCAAGCTTGTTGAAGGCACAAAAGTCACGATCAACGTCAAGGAGAATCGGTCGTCCCGCTCTGCGACCCCTATAACAAGCAACTACGGCTCCGGGCCTAGTGCAGGTCAGCCCGGCGCCCCTGCGGGCAAGGTTGATCATCAGTACACCATCGACACGACTAACATCCTCTTCGTCTTCTGTGGTGCATTTGTGGGATTGGACAAGGTCGTTCTCAAGCGAGTCTCGAAACCAACTATGGGCTTCGGATCCGAGCTGCGAGGTGGGCGGACATCCTCCTTATCTGGCAGCAAGGATGTCCTACCGCCGGAGATGTACTCACATCTTCCCCACCGACCTGCCTTATTACAGGGTCTACACACAGACCAGTCCAGCGGCGCGTTCACGCCGCTGGATTTGACCACGCCGGCCGATCTCCAGGCCTTTGGATTCATCCCGGAGCTAATCGGGCGACTCCACAACATCTGCGCCCTCACGCCGCTCTCCCTGGACGAGCTCTACCGCATCCTCACGGAGCCCCGGAACAGCCTCGTTGCGCAGTACACGGCGCTCTTCGAGACCTACCCCAGCAGGCTGCTCTTCACGCGGCGCGCCCTCTACGCCATCGCCGAGCGGGCGGCCAAGAACGAGACGGGCGCGCGCGGCCTGAAGATGGAGATGGAGCGCGTGCTCGCCGAGCCCATCTTCAACTCGCCCACGCCCTACGTGCTCGTCACCGAGGGCTGCGTCAGGGGCACCGAGAAGGCCGGCTACTGGGGCAAGGACGGCCGGCTCGAGGTCGAGAGGCGGATGCAGGAGGAGGACGCGAGGGACGGCGGCCGGCCCGCGGCGGCGGCGGAGACGACGACGACGACGACGTTTGAGCAGTTCCGGGAGGCTGGGCAGAGCGGCGCTTGAGCTTAACATGGTGTCGATTTTTTTCGGGGGGAATCGGGCATCGTGGCATCGTTGCATATTTGTTTCTTTATTTTTCCTCCTTTTGTGGGCGTCGGGTGACGATGGGTTGGAGTATTCATTGATGCATGCTCGGTTTCAGACAATGTTCAGAGCATAGGTATTCCAAGGTCTCATCTTCGGCATGGCATGCTTGTGGGGAGTGACTTTGTCAAATATTAGGATATGACGAGGTGTTACCTAAACATGGAACTCACCATTGCTTTTGTGGACTCGATGTGGACTCGAGGGCAAGCTTCAAACCTCACCGGTGTAAAGTGTCACACATGGCACAATAACAGCCCACGAGTCATGGATGGCAGGTCGTACCGCAGGCCCAAGACAATGGGGGCGCAGGGGAATCAAAGAAAGCTGTGTCGCATTGTCGAGGTTGTACAAATTTACACCAACCAAAGTCAGATCTCTCCCCCTTCTCCCTCCTTCCCAAAAAGAAATGACCCCCAATGTTTTCACAATCTTCCCCCCCCTCCTCTAGTACGCTTTTACACACAGGCTAGGCAGTATGGCCACGGCGAGTGATACGAGTTTGGCGGATAGCTCTATCGACAAAGGGAAACGGCTTGGCGGGAAAACGGGTGGAGGAAATTATGCCGATTTCGGGGGGGACTGAACCATGCCCTTGCCGGTGTAGCCTTCGGAAGCGACGCCGGTGAAGGGATCGGCCTTTTGGGACTGTGAGGGTGGAAAGCGGGTTAGCAAATTGATATCACGAGATTTGAAAACGAAGGGGAGGTAGGGGAGCCGCCCGACGGGGGCATTCGGGGTCTTACTTTGAGGTATTCATTGGAAGCCTCTTGCCATTCCTTGGTCATGGTGTGAGGAGCTGGGCCGGCGAACATCCGGATGGCAACGAAGAAGGCCAAGCTGACGCCGACGCCGACGGCGGTGTAAAGGGCGACCTTCTTGCCCTCGCCAGGGGGAGGAAGAGCTCGCGGACCGTGGGGGCCAAAGGCAATCCAGTATGCTGTAATTGAGACGAGTCGTGGTTAGTTGTGCTGTTTGATCACGCTTGCATGTGTGGAGCCAATCGAGAAAGGGGGACACTGAAGCTCTCCAGCCGGCAATTGACAGCATCAAAAGACGAGGATGGTTCGAGTACACGGCCGATATGGGTTCAATTGCAAGTGGAAAGCAACAAGGTGGGCATCCGCGGAGATGCAATTGCCTCGGAAAACTCACCAGCTCTCTTCTCGTGGAGGGTCAGCTCGGCCCAGTTCTCCTTCATGCGATCCCGCAGAGACATCCAGAGATCGGCCTGCTCCTGTAGAGGCATGCCCTCCCACCTCTTCTCGATGTTCGCCAGGGTCGGCTTGGAGATGGCGTGCGTCGAGGCGGCGCGGCAGACGGTCAGGCTTGAGGATCGGCTGCTGGCCCGCGCGAGCGAGCTGCGCAGCAGACTGGTGGCCGGGGTGCGCAGCATTGTGATTTCCTGCTTCGACAATCGAATATGCGGAGTGGAGATGGGATCAATTGGGAGCTTGCCGCTCGTGTACAGGGCGTTGCTCGTCGTGGATGTGTGGTGGTCGTGGTGGGATGCGCGTGGAAATTCGACCGTCGTTGAAGAGGGTTTTTCTCGTCATACGATTGAGCCTTCGAATCCCGGGCACCAGGCCGGAAGCTCCCTCCTCCCGGCTGCTACCCGAGCATAATTCACGTGAATGGCCACGTGATCAATATATCAGAAATCAGCAACCTGGGATTGGCTCTCTACGTTTCTGCATGACATCCCATCGCGACTGGTCTTTATTGAGCTTCGTCGAATTAGTTGTGTTATTTGATCTATGTCTACATAAATACAGTGGTAGGTACATTTCCAGGAGCTGGCCGGGATAGAGGTAGAAGTCGAGGGTCCGGAATTCCAACCGTCAGCAAGTCATAAAGAGGAATATGGCATAGTCTATTCCGAGACAGAGTAACGGATGACGGTTTCCACAGTTCTTGCTAATTGCTGGTTTCTTTTGGCCTCCCAGGAGAGTTGGTAGACATTGATGGTGATGCAGGCGAGTTTGAGTTTTCGCTGGACAGATTCACCGCTCCCTGCTCCGGTGGCTGTTGCGAGGGCAATCCGGATGCACTACGAGAGCGTAAGCAGCCATTGAGTCAGTTCTGGGCGTGAAAGACCGATTACCTGTGAATATCTGTATGCTTCCGGTCGTGTTGCTCCTCCAGGCTTGGTTTGAACGCATAATAGCCTGGTTGAACAGTCAAGACATTGTTCAGTAGATATATAGAGGCAAACTAACCGTTGCCTATCCCGAGCCCGATGGCCAGGGCCAGGGGAATGTATTTGCGAGCACTCATCCCCGAATGGTGCTAGCACACATTGTCCTCTAGTCTTCTGAGTTTGATTCTTCGTATCGTTTGACAATACGATGGCTGGGACTTGAGAATGATCCAGTCAATTGGGACAACCCACCCCACCATGCAAGCTTGGGCCAATCACCAATCACGCAGGATTATAATCCGTACTGTATGCGGGCACTTCAAGCTGCGCGTCTTCCTTCAAGCCGACGCGTTCCACACATTTATCGTGTCTCCCAGGACCCAGAACACGGATCGAACAAATGGCCGCACCGCGCTCTGAACAGCCGTATCTACGATGAATCTTTGGCATCATGAGAAATTGGAAGGAGCTGGGAGAGGTTCCAGATTCGGAAGACGAGAGCCTCGATAGCCTTGAGCCCCAACAGGACGAACATGCCGACTTCGAAACGGAACATGAAAGGCTACCCAACGAACTTCCGAAAGCTCCCGCAATCGAAGATGTATGGAGAATACCATCTTCTCCCCAGAGGCAAGACCATGGATTTCTCCCACCTGACGACGCTGGGACTACAAGCCCAGCACCGCAAAGATCGGTTACTCCGGCTTCGTCGCCCCTTTCCTCCCTGTCCCCAGAAGAAGAGGACCACCAAGAACAGTCAGGGCACAGAGAGTCTTCATTGGAGCAAGGCATCGTCGACCAAAATCCTCGGACACCCACCGACGATAACCCCAGAAACGAGCCATCTTCGCTGGGCGACGACGAAGTATCTAGACCTTATGTCAGGATAACAGCTGCCTCTTCAGCGGACGAGCTGGCACCTGGTCAAGCGGCAGCACTTATAAGGTCTCTATCGCCCAGATGCTCTCCCGGTGAAGTCAACAGGCAGGTATCAGCCGGCGATGGCGTGGTGGAAGGTGTAGGTGTATCCACTCAAGGTGCTGTGCAAAGGGAGCGGTCTCTACGGCCGCGCAAACCGATCCAGCAATTTCCCTATCTTCTCGAGAACGCGCAGTACGCCAACTTCATGAAGTCCCATGGTGTGAGACCGCTCAGGGTTTCTATTGAGCGAGCCATCCCAAGGACAAGGACAGAGGAGGATTCTCAGGAGCAAGAATTTGAGGCCAGCGCCAGTCAGGAGCTTGCAGCGGACGGTACTAGTGGTGGGATAGATGAAAGTCAACCACTCCTCTTCGACGATGCTACTGATGATCGCGATATCTTGGCCCTTTCGTCGTCCCCGCCGAGTTCATCATCTCCTCGAACCCATCTCCACACGAGCAGCCAACAGGCAAACGGGGATCAAACAGACAACTCAAGCATTGTGGAGGAAGACTTTCCGTCACTCGATGATCTTGCGCGCAAACCAGCGAAGACTCCAGCGAGGAATTCAAAGCGATACCACTCATCGAATCTGTTATCGAGCCGGAAAAGGTTCAAGCCTCAACTCGCATCTTCCGCGCTCCCTTCGCCGCTCTCAAGGCTATCAAGGTCCGATATCTGGGACATGTCTTCACTGTCTCCCGAGCCGAGAGCAATGCCTGAGCCGTCACAGGATTTGGGAATTACCCCACGTTTACCTCCCCCGCGTCGACCTGAGCGCCCATCCGATACCGCGTCGGATAGAAGTCGGTCCCTGGAAAGAAACACACCGTCTGATATCGTTGATCTCACTGGGAAGGACGGGAGCGAGAGTTCCAGCGACTCTGAGACGGGTTCTTCGAGCAGTGACTCAAATATCGGAGCCGACCTTGTTCGACGGAATAAGAGGAGAATACGCGGCGTCCTGCCGGCCTCTTGGCTAAGACTGGATCGACAGAGGGGCCGTGATGCAGCACGAAAAAACAGGAGAAGCCGTGATCCATCTCCGGACCCCGGCCCTAGACGCGGAGTGGCAGTACCCAAGCTATCAACCCCGAAACCCTCAACTACCGCTCCTTTTTTATTTGATGATTCTGATGACGACAATGACGATAATGAACTTGTTACGAAACCTATAGAAGAGCACGAGGTTAGACCACCCTCAGCCCTAGACATGCTCTTCGACGATGCCGGCGATGACTCTGTTGTGGAGGAGGATCACATTGACAGGATGCTTTCTGGGGCCAAGCGGAGCGGTACATCTTCAGGTTTGCCGCCGTTCAAGAAACGGAAGACGACACAGAAGTCTGTCTCCACAGGATTGCAAGTCCAGAAGACACGGCAGCCAAGGATTACTCAGGCACTAAGCCGATCACATACTACAACTCGGGGAACCCATGGGACCATAGAACCCGCCACCAACCCTGTCGGGCGGCCCCATCAACGATCACACAAGCGACGCCTCCCGAAGCGGGCGCCAACACCCCCTCTGTTAAGCATACTGGATGTCGTGGAACCAGAAGCCCCTCGGTTTATCAGGGTTGCGGCCCGGACCGCCAGAACACAGAGGAACCAGGGGAAATCCAGCCCCTCTCGGAAGCACATCGACCTTGGGACTCGCAGAGATAATGTGGACGCACGCTCGGTACTTCATGACTGGAGAGCTGGCAAAATTCGACCCAAGATCCCTAATTCGGTTGTCAATGCGGATGGCCAGGCAAGGCGGCATGTCCTAGGAGATCTTTCTGTCAACTCTGCAACTCCTAGCTCAACGCTTAGAGAATCTGCACATCCAAAGCCGGTTGGGCTGGCAAAACACGGCCATATTCTAGGACATGTCGTTGCCGATGGCGTTGGTATCCGGGACAAATCGCCGCGCATCAGGAGACCAAAGCCGATCACGCAACCCAGCGCTCGACCAGCCCAGCTGGAAATTGACGAGCATGAACGTCCAGACACGGCCAGGTTCGTGGCAAAGAAGCGCGCCTTGGATGCTCTATATCGAAAGGGTCGCAAAACTCGCACTCTGTCGACTGCTGCTAGCTTAGCGCAACTCCCTGATAATGACTCCGCCCCTGGTGAGCTCCAGAGCCCGGGAGATGACCTTGGCCCGAAGGCCTCTGCGTCTCCCCGGCCTCCCCAGAGGGATAACAAGAAGTCGCGTTTTCGCAAGCGGTTTGCCCCGAGGCAGATTGATCTCGAGGCACCGCGCTTCACCCATGCGAACGACCCGTTACCGGAAGATAGCCCCATCGTCCATGAGGCTGAGGAGCCTAGTTCACAAGATAAGCTGACCGGTCTGGGCCCGTATGGAACGCACTACACTCAGCACTTTGAGGTCTTCCCGCTTGACCATGGCGTCTTCTTCCATGAGAGCACTATTATAGGCCGTGGTTGTATCAACAAACTAATGGAACCCGCCTATCTTGACAAGGTTCGACAGACCCGGCCGAGGGCTTCATTTGCTATGGATGGGCAGACCTTGCGATGGGGCTCCTGGGATGATACTGCATCCTCTGAACTCGGAATCCTCGTTGATTGGATAACGGAGCAACTCTCCCACCGTGGAACTACCTCGGAGGACTTCACAGCCCTGAAGCGGGCTGTAGGAGGCTCCGAGTTTATTCTCCTCTACGTTCTAGATTCCCTGAGCTTATCCGACGACGAGGCTGCCAAGTCATTCATTGGAAGGACTGCCGAAGTATTTCAAGGACTGCTGGCGCGCATCGAGGAGTCGGCGTCCACAGTCACGATGCCAGAGACAACAAGCAAGGCATACATCGAAGTCCTCGCGTGTTCCCTCGTCACGATCTTGGCAGTCTCTCGGCTTAATCATGGCGCCGGGTCCAATTTCTCGGTCAATCTCCAGCTTGAAGAACTCCTGACGAGAGCCGCAAGACAATGCATCAAGAGGTTGCTGGGCGTGGGACTTGAGGACCTTCGAGTTCTTTATGGTGAACTTCAACAACTGTCTGGCAGGGAGTGTGGAATTCGCCGTGATCACACAATCGCCAACTCCTGGGTGGCCTTGATACGCGTTCTTGAGAGTGCTTGCATTCCCCGAAGTTCGTTCTGGGATATCACTCAGGCTGTCATGATGGAGCCCAAGATCATGTTAGGGTCTGAAGCAAAGGAGTTTGAGAGGCTTTGGCGCGACATGTTCACCTTGCTGCCCCTGTGCGAGTTCGACAACTCCGGGGTCCTCACAGTCGGCATGAGGCATCTTTCTCCAATCGAAGGCTGGTCTTTACCCCAACAGGTCTTAAAGCGCGTTTTCCAACTCTATACGAGTAACCCACGGCAGGGACCGAACTTCAACGAGTACTGCCGCGCTCTTGCTGCTCGATGCCATTACCTTATACAGCAATGGGGATGGCGGAAATGCAGCGGTATCATCGGGACTATCTTCGATTTCTTTGGGTCGCATAGCCTTGGCCACCTGCGGAATGAGGAGGTCTACAAATCGCCTCGATTCCTCGAGAACCTCGCCCATAACCCTTCCCTAGCTGTCGAGCCGGAAGATCGGTGTTTCCACATCTTCATCAAGACCCTCGCCCTGGTCATCCTCCGTATGAAGAAATTTGGGCTTACGAAAGACATCAAAAACCTAGTGGCTCGTACCCTGCCAAATCATAACAGACAATATCTGAAGGAGAACAGGGTCCGTCAACAGGACCTCGCAGCGCTAAGGAATCACCACGACCTGCTGTGTACACTGTTCTGGGCCGCGCCGCCAACCTTGCGCCCGGGCGTCCACCTGATCGAGAAACTGGTCGTTCCGGGCAGCTCTCATAAGGAGGCATGCCTCATCAATCTGCGCGCCTGGAGTCAACTTGCCCGCTATATCGTATGCTCTGGCGAGGGCAGTACTGCGTTCAGGCCCTTTATGTCCTGGCAGACGAGCACCTTCCAGCAGCTGTTGGACCAATATCTCTCCGCCGCCTCCGATATCCAACAGCAGTTTTTGGCACTACCAAAGGCTGTCCCGAGGATTAGCAACGAGGTGGTTGACTCGATGATAGAGAAGAACAAGGCGGCCGCAATGGATGTCCTGTACCTCTCCATAAAAGCTTCGTTCGAGGTATTGAAACTGGCCGGGTCGTTAGGCACTGCAACCAGCACCTTGAACATCTGTGAGCTCTAAATCCGTCCCGGAGATGCTTTAGACATCTGCTAACATGTTCTCAGACCAGTTGCAGCAGGTGTTTACACGATTTGACTTCTCGCCAGGCTTTGATTGGAGTATTATTCTGGTAGCTATCGAGACGCTCGAGCTCTATATCTCAAAGGTAGAGCAAGCGGCCGAGGCCCAGTACTCCAGCGACTCTTCGAATATGACCGATCCCCAGGAGGTGGAGGAGGCCGTTCTAGTAGGTCCAATTCGTTTTCCCTTGCGGTTTCCCCACAACTAACCATGGGTTCTACGTAGTTACTCGATCACAGAGTTGCGGAACAGTTCTTTTTCATGACTCGAACTCTCCTCGAGCTCCCTGACACAGTCTCTTTGAAGGGTCAGAGTGAGCATGGCCGATGCATTGAGAAAGCCGTGACCCTCTCTGCGAGGATGGCCTGTCGTTTCATCCACTCGGGGATTACTGTGAGTCCTAGGTCGCCGTGAGAGCGAGAGAGCAACATGCTGACTGAAATAAGCGCACTGTGAACTACTTCACGTCGAGGAAATACGGTCTATTCAGAGAGCTGCCGGTGAAGCTCGGGTCTCCACAGAGGACCTACTTGCCTCTGTTCCTAGCGACCCTGGTGAAGAACCACGTCTTCGATTTCAAAGATGTCGGGCCCAGTCTCCTCGGGTTGTGGTTGATGGCAATCGTCAAACCATTCCAGTCCCTGGCATATGAGAATTACCTAGCCGACATCCTCAAGCAGAAGAATGTTCCATATCTCCAGCGAGCTGTCGCTCCTGCAGGAATTGCCCCTGACTACAGCTCGAACAGGGACTTCCTGGCCGCTGCATTGTTGTTTATGAGGACCGACCTGCGCAACGCCAACCTGGTTCAGAGGAAACAGCGTCGCGACGAACACGCCAAGTGTCTCGAGCTGACAATGCAGAAGATGAAGGAAGACCTGAGAGCCCTGAAACCGGATCCAGCTGAGCACAAGCGGTACATGCAATTCGTCCGGGAGATTGTCGCGCTCATCAAATCTCACGGTGTGGGCATCTGTGTCGTCGACCCGTTCTTCACCCAGCCCAGCTCGGACTACTCGCCCCCCATACAAGACCCCCAACTGCACACGGCCGGCATCATCGCTTACGGAGTCAGGCTTAGCGAGGGAGAGGCAACGGCCGCTCCCCAGCTCTTCCATTATCTGTACAACAACTTCAAGATCGCCCTCGCAAACGATAAATTAGACGAGGAGTGCACCATACTTGAGCACGCCATGGGAAATCCGCACATCATTTCCTTCATGCTGGGCCGAGTCCTTCCAGCAGTCGCCTGGGCGACATCCAAGGCGAACGACGCCTGGCCGCTTCTGGATGTCTACGTGGGCGCCCTGCGGAAGCTGCTGACCCGATCATGCCTCCCGAAGGAGATTGATGAGGACAGCGTAGAAGACGTCTCTGGACTTTTGAAGAATGTCATGGCTTGGTTCCGGACTCTACAGGGATCTGATCAGCCACGCCTCTCCATAACACAGCTGCACATCATAGCGCGCCTGGTAGAGATGGCCAGCCTATTCCACCCCAGCCTAATAACGCATCTCCTCTCCGGATCCCACCCGAACACCGCAAGCCTCGGCGACCTGATGGCGTCGTTCGGCAAGTTCGCCGAAGAAGCCGCCGCCCACCTCGACGAGCTGCTCGAGACCGAAATCGTCGATGCCCAGTTGGTGCTAGGCCACCTTCAGATCGGCCCGCTGCTCGCCGGCGTCGAGGACTGCGGACACGGGCCGGGCCGGCTGGTCTTCCAGAGCGGCAGGGAGCTGAACCCTCAGGTGGACAACTTTGCAAACGTCATTGCCGCCGACGTGGGCCGGAACTGGGCCGTCACGGCCACGTCCATCTCGTGGAACGTCGCTGGCAGCAGGGGCGCGGGACTCACGCCTGCTACTACCCAGTCCGGCCCGGGGGTGAGGTACGAGTTTCGGAGCGGGCTTGAGCTGGCGAGGCAGTTGCGTCAGCACCTCGAATTGTGGATTGGGGGGAAGGGACTGAGCAGGTCGAGGGGTTGGAGGCCACGTCGAAGGGCCCGTGTGAAGGGGGAGCTGGGACCGATGATCTTCTAGGGTCTGGTAACAATAATAGCAACGCAGCGGCTCTAGTAGAAGCCATAAGTATTTTAGCACGATCGGTCCCGGTGCTGGGCCATAGCCATATAGAAGAAGCTTTAAGTAGAAAAGATACTATACACGCTTATGTGTACTTTAACCATTGGTGCTCTCGGTTCTTCGTAGAGTTGAAAATACTCGACAAGAGCTTGAGCCGTTGGAGCAACTCAGCCTTGCACTCATCGCACACAGTTGAAGTCTTGGTCTATGGCAGGTTGCCGTTTTAAACTGAATTGATATTTTGAGGCCTGTAAATACTCTAGAGGGCAAAAAAAGCCAGAGAAGGCTTCTCGTCGCCTCTTTTGCAACAAACTGATTATCTATAACTGTCCACGTACTTGTATGCTCCTCCCAACCAAAATTGTTAACGGACCTTCGCACAAGGACAAAAAAAAAGGCCGGACCCGAGTCTATATATTCATACAGATCTATACATACAGCTCGCCAAACCTCCCGCGAACACACCATCCCACGATAGCCTATTTTCCAGCTGACATACTCGAGGCTCAAAACCATCAGGGGGGGGGGGGGGGGGGGGGGGGGGGGGGGGGGGGGGGGGGGGGGGGGGGGGGGGGGGGGGGGGGGGGGGGGGGGGCT